>NC_090654.1:6053875-6286375 GCF_040937935.1 Hyperolius riggenbachi | reverse complement strand
GCTGAGTGTTGTGTAATCTGCACATATTATAGAATGATGCAATGTTAGGAAAAACACTATATACCTGAAAATAAAAGTATGAGAATATTTTCTTTGCTGCTAATCTTCTAGTAATTATTCATAGTACACAACCAATTCACTATATCATCATTTTTTTTTTTTCTCGCTTCAGTGTCTCTTTAACAGTGTAAGAATGGCTGCAGTTTACATTTCCTAGTGAAATTTGTATTTGTCTCCACCCCCTTTTTGGGTATGGGAATAAAAAGTATCCTATATGTTACTCCAGGTAATGTACTATGTGTGTGCCAAATTTCATTCACATCTGTTCAGCCATTTTTGCGCGATCGAGTAACAAACATCCAAACTTTCCTATTTATTATATTAGTAGGATGTGAAAGTTTGGATGTTTGTTACTCGATCACACAACAATGGCTGATCGGATGTGAATGAAATTTGGCACACACATAGTACATTACCTGGAACAACATATAGGATACTTTGTATGCCCATAACCAAAAAGTGGGCGGAGACAAATACAAATTTCACTGGGAAATGTAAACAGCAGCCATTCTTACACTGTTAATGGCAGGGTTCTCAAACTTTGCACAGTTGGTCGCTGGGTGACTGGGGTTACTATTCAGAACAGTGGGTGGAGCCTACAACCGCCAATCAAACTTCACCTGTTGATTTTCAAGGGGAATATGTAATTGCTACCATTCTTGCACTGTTAATGGCACAGGCCTCAAACCTGGTACAGTTGTTTATTGGGTGATTGGGGTTCAAATGCTGGAGAGGGGTGGAGCCACAGCCAATTAGATTTTTTTCATTTCAATGCAAATTATTGATACCAAAGACTGCAAAGCTCACAAACTTGGTCATTGAGTAATTGTGTGTTAGGGTTAGAAAAAGTGGCTGGAGCCAACACCAGCCAAATACATACCCGGGCAACGCCGGGCAATCAGTGGGAGGTGACAAATACATACCCGGGCAACGCCGGGCCATCAGCTAGTAATTAATAAATGTTTGTCTAGTGTGGTTTGTAGCTTGTGTACTAAGAGCGCAACATTTGCTTTATACTTTGAAATACTGGCTGTAACCCGGCATTGGTTGCAGCACTTGGATACGGATTGAGGACGTTTATAGCAGTGTGCTGGGACTTGTCACAGTGGATACATACGTTAGGATACATTCTCTGACGTTGTGACAAGAGGTGACAGGCCCTGATAGTTAGCGAGTGCTGATTAGTTTGTGTTTTATATTTGTATTACTGTAAAGATAAATACTCACCTGAAGATGGATCGGGGAACCTCACATGCCCCCCGACGTTCCCCGACCCCTCTTCCTGCCCACGGGAACATGCGACGGGCATGAAGGGGAAGTCAAAGGATCGTGGTACTTTGCGTGGGAGCTGTCGGGATCTTATATGTCCGATTCATCATGATGGTCGATATTGCCAAACATTGTTCGTGTAATCGTGCGCCTGTACCCACGTCGCAAGATAGTGGAAACGGTCGCTAGTCGCTCAAAAACAAAAAAAAACGCTGGTCATCGGAAAAAAAAACACACAGTGGGCACAGCCGAGACAAGGTCCTCCAGCACCCAAGGCTGAGACAGCAAAGTGCCCCCCATCCCTCCCACCCCAGCTGTCACACACTGATTGCTATTACACTAAGAGGCCCCTCCCCATCCCTCCCACCCCAGCCGTCACACCGATTGCTATTACACTAAGAGGCCCCTCCCCATCCCTCCCACCCCAGCCATCACACACTGATTGCTATTAGACTAAGAGGCCCCTCCCTCATCCCTCCCACCCCAGCCGTCACACACTGATTGCTATTACACTAAGAGGCCCCTCCATCCCTCCCACCCCAGCCATCACACACTGATTGCTATTACACTAAGAGGCCCCTCCACCCCTCCCACCCCAGCTGTCACACACTGATTGCTATTAGACTAAGAGTCCCCTCCTCCATCCCTCCCACCCCAGCCGTCACACACTGATTGCTATTACACTAAGAGGGCCACAGGGCCCACAACCTCCCCAACACCTTAATATCTAGTTATCTGGCTTGCAGTCACTGCTATGTATCCCCTTTTCTTATTTCTTTCTGCTTCATGCACAATTAGGAATTACAGCTGAATGAATTCTGCGCCCCCTCCTACACTGTGCCCTGAGGCTGGAGCCTCTCCAGCCTATGCCTCGGCCCGGCTCTGACAGTGGGTAAAGGCCTAAAGGACAACTAAAGTGAGAGTGATATGGAGGCTGCCATATTTATTTCCTGTTATACAATACCAGTTGCCTGGCAGCCCTGCTGATCTGTTTGGCTGCAGTAGTGTCTGAATCACACAGCAGAAACAAGCATGCAGCTAATGCAGTCATACTTCAGCCACCTGATCAGCATGCTTGTTCAGGGGCTATGGCTAAATGTATTAGAGGCAGAGGATCAGCAGGGTTGCCAGGCAACTGGTATTGCTTAAAGAGAAACTCCGACCAAGAATTGAACTTTATCCCAATCAGTAGCTGATACCTCCTTTTACATGAGAAATATATTCCTTTTCACAAACAGACCATCAGGGGGCGCTGTATGACTGATATTGTGGTGAAACCCCTCCCACAAGAAACTCTGAGGACCGTGGTACTCCTGGCAGTTTCCTGTCTGTGAACCTTGCTGCATTGTGGGAAATAGCTGGTTACAGCTGTCTCCAACTGCCAAAACAGCATACAGCAGCTACATCACCTGCCAGCAGTAAAAATGTCACCATGTGATAAATGTCAGAATGTAAATCAGGGAGAGGAAAGATTTTACAATGGGCAAACACTGACTAAATCATTTATACATAATTATTGTAAAAATGAAGCACTTTTTTTATTACATTATTTTCACTGGAGTTCCTCTTTAAAGGGAAACAAATATGACAGCCTCTACATACCTCTCGCTACAGTTGTCCTTTAAGATTCATGAATAGAGGCCTCTCCCGGACTGGAGTTAGGCCTCTTTGGATGGGAGGCTGAGCTGCGCAATCGCCGATGCAGAAGAAAGGCTGACACACCCCCAGCCACTCATATGCTCTGCTACACCTGTCATCAGACACGGGGTACATCCTGTATCTCACTTTTCAGGTGGGCAGCACGGTGGCATAGTAGTTAGCACTCATCTTGCAGCGCTGGGTCCCTGGTTGAGCCAGAGTGGCCAACTGTGTCAGGTTTGAGAACCCTGCCAATAACAGAATGGCTGAAATCAATCTAACAAATCTGATTGGTTGTTTGTGGCTCCACCCCTTTAGTGAATTTGGACCCCAGTCACCCAGTGACTGACTGTATCAGGTTTGAGGCCTCTGCCATTAACAGTGAAAGAATGGTAGCAAAGTAAATATTCCCCTTGAAAATTAATAGGTACATTTTGATTGGCTGTTGTAGGCTCCACCCACATTTCTGAATATTCATCCCAGTCACCCAGTGGCCAATTGTGTAAAGTTTAGGAACCCTGCCATGTTAAAAATGTAGTTGTTGGCACCGCCCACTTTATCTAACCTTGACATACAGTCAGTCAATTATCAAGTTTATCAGCTTTGGGGTCCTTGGTATCAATACTTTGTATATTCCCATTTAAAAACAAATCTGGCTGTTTGTGGCTCCTCCCTCTTTCTGAATTTGGACCCTAGTCACCCAGTGACCAACTGTACCAGGTTTGAGGCATCTGCTATTAACCTCCTGAGCGGTATGGACGAGCTCAGCTCGTCCATCACCGCCGGAGGCTGCCGCTCAGGCCCTGCTGGGCCGATTTTCTTCAAATAAAGTGCAGCACACGCAGCCGGCACTTTGCCAGCCGCGTGTGCTGCCTGATCGCCGCCGCTCTGCGGCGATTCGCCGCGAGCAGCGGCGAAAGAGGGCCCCCCTAGCCGCCTGAGCCCTGCGCAGCCGGAACAAAAAGTTCCGGCCAGCGCTAAGGGCTGGATCGGAGGCGGCTGACGTCAGGACGTCGGCTGACGTCACTCCGCTCGTCGCTATGGCGACGATCTAAGCAAAACAAGGAAGGCCGCTCATTGCGGCCTTCCTTGTTTATTCTGGGCGCCGGAGGCGATCGGAAGAACGCCTCCGGAGCGCCCTCTAGTGGGCTTTCATGCAGCCAACTTTCAGTTGGCTGCATGAAATAGTTTTTTTTTAATTAAAAAAAAACCCTCCCGCAGCCTCCCTGGCGATCTCAATAGAACGCCGGGGAGGTTAACAGTATAAGAGAATGGTAGCAGCTTCAATATTCCCTTTGAATATCAAAAGGTGAATTTTTATTAGTTGTTGTAGGCTCCACCCACCTTCCAAAATCTTAATCTCATTCACCCAGTGACCAACTGTGCAAAGTTTGAGAACACTGCCATTAACGGTGTAAGAATGGCTGCAGTTTATATTTTCCCAGTAAAAGTTGGTTTTGGCTCCGCCCACTTTTTGTAACCTGGACACACAGTCACCCAGTGACCAAGTTTTTGAGCTTTCAGGTTCCTGGCATCAAAAATGTGTAAATGGAAGCACTTTATCCACCAAGGAAATCTGATTGGCTGTATGTGGCCCCGCCCCTTTAGTGAAGTTGGACACCAGTCACTTGATGAACGACTGTAGCAAGTTTGAAGCCTCTGCCATTAACAGTGTAAGAATGGCAGCAATTTAAATATTCCCCTTGAAAATCAATAGGTGACTTTTTTGATTGTCTGTTGTAGGCTCCACCCACTTTCTAGAATATTAATCTCATTCACCCAGTGACCAAGTGTGGCAAGTTTGAGAACCCTGCGATTAACAGTGTAAGAATGGCTGCAGTTTACATTTTCCCATTTAAAATGAATGGCTGAAATTTGATTGGCTGTTTTATGCTCCGCCCACTTTTCCTGGATTTGTAACCTCGGTCACCAACTGACCACCTGTGCCATGTGTGGGGACTCTGGCTTGATTACTATGAGAATGGCAGCCTTTTACATTTTTTTCCATTGACTTGAATGGGTGAAATCTGATTGGCTGTTTGTAGCTCCGCCCACGTGTGCAGGGGGGACGCGAGACCCCCAGAACATATCATCCCCGGTAGTAAGGGATCTGTGTACCAAGTTTCGTTCAAATCGGTCAAGCCGTTTTCGAGTGACACACACACACACTTTTATATATACATATACATACTAGCTGGACGCCCGGGTATGTATTTGGCTGGTTGGCTGGCAAGGGCGTAGGGCCCGTGGTCGCAGCGGTCGCCTTGGCGACCGGGCCCGGCTCCTGAGGAGGCGGGGGAGGGGCCCGGGGGGCCCATCTCCGTTTGCAGGGCCATGCGCCCGTTCGCGCTGGTAGGAGGGAGCCGCAGCCGCGGGGAGGGCAGCCCGACCTCTCCCTCCCTTCCTCTCCCCGGGGCCCCCCCCTCAGATGCAGAGTAAGCGGCTAACGGAAGCGCTATAGGCAGAACTCACCTCCCTGCGTTCCACTCGCCGCTGATCTCCTCTCTGGCTGGCTCTGCATAGATGTTGTTACACACGCAGCTTCCGGCTAAACAGGAAGCTGCGTGTGTAAGCATCTATGCAGAGCCAGCCAGAGAGGAGATCAGCGGCGATTGGAACCAGGGACGGAGGTGAGTTCTGCCTATAGCGCTTCCGTTAGCCGCTTACTCTGCATCTGAGGGGGGGCCCCGGGGAGAGGAAGGGAGGGAGAGGTCGGGCTGCCCTCCCCGCGGCTGCGGCCCCCCCTCCATTATGGGGACAGGCAGCTACCTAATCTATCCTGGGGGGCAGCTACCTAATCTATCCTGGGGGGCACCTACCTAATCTATCCTGGGGGCAGCTACCTAATCTATCCTGGGGGGCACCTACCTAATCTAACCTAATCCTGGGGGGCAGCTACCTAATCTAACCTATACTGGGGGGCACCTACCTAATCTATCCTGGGGGCAGCTACCTAATCTATCCTGGGGGGCACCTACCTAATCTAACCTAATCCTGGGGGGCAGCTACCTAATCTAACCTATACTGGGGGGCACCTACCTAATCTATCCTGGGGGCAGCTACCTAATCTATTCTGGGGGGCAGCTACCTAATCTAACCTATACTGGGAGGCACCTACCTAATCTATCCTGGGGGCAGCTACCTAATCTATCCTGGGGGGCAGCTACCTAATCTAACCTAATCCTGGGGGGCAGCTACCTAATCTATCCTGGGGGGCACCTACCTATTCTAACCTAATCCTGGGGGGCAGCTATCTAATCTATCCTGGGGGGCAGCTACCCAATCTATCCTGGGGGGCAGCTACCTAATTTATCCTGGGGGGAAGCTACCTAATCTATCCTGGGGGGCAGCTACCTCATCTAACCTATACTGGGGGGCACCTACCTAATCTATCCTGGGGGCAGCTACCTAATCTATCCTGGGGGGCAGCTACCTAATCTAACCTATACTGGGGGGCAGCTACCTAATCTAACCTATACTGGGGGCACTTACTTATCTAACCTATATTGGAGGCACCTACCTAACTAACCTATACTGGGGGCACCTACCTATCTAACCTACGCTGGGGGCAACTATTCTGGCTACCTATATTAGAGGCACCTACCTAGCTAACCTGTACTGGGGGCACCTATCTATCTAACTTATACCGGCGGCGCCTGCCTATCTCACCTATACCGGGGGCAACTATACTGGCTTACCTATGCCTGACTACCTATACTGGGGGTACCTATAGCTGGCTATAGGGATTTTGATATGTGTGTACATCCGTCGGGTGTTGTCGGGGGAGGGGGGGCTGTTGTTGCCGGGGGGGGGGGGGGGCCACATCCAGATTCCGCATCGGGGCCCAGAGGTTTGTAGCTACGCCACTGTTGGCTGGTGTTGGCTTAATGACCAAGTTTGTGAGCTTTGCGGTCTTTGGCATCAATAATTTGCATTGAAATAAAATAAATCTGATTGGCTGTTTGTGGCTCCACCCCTTTGTCTGAATTTGAACCCCAGTCACCCAATGATCAACTGTACCAGGTTTGAGGCTTGTGCCATTAACAGTGCAAGAATGGCAGCAATGTAAATATTCCCCTTGAAAATCAATAGGTAAATTATGATTGGCTTTTATAGACTCCACCCACTTTTCTGAATATTAATCCCAGTCACCCAGTGACCAACTGTGCAAAGTTTGAGAACCCTGCCATTAACGGTGTAAGAATGGCTGCTGTTTACATTTTCCAGTGAAATTTGTATTTGTCTCCGCCCCCTTTTTGGTTATGGGAATAAAAAGTATTCTATACTTTATTCCAGGTAATGTACTATGTGTGTGCCAAATTTCATTCAAATCCGTTCAGCCATTTTTGCGTGATCGAGTAACAAACATCCAAACATCCGAACTTTCCCATTTATTATATTAGTAGGAGATATATATATAATTTTTTTTGTAAATAAATAATAATATAGTAGGACATTAGACTAGGACTATGGTAGGATTAGAGTGTGAGCTCCTCTGAGGACAGTCAGTGGCATGACTATGTATTCTGTAATGTGCTGCAGAAGATGTCAGTGCTATATAAATACATAATAATAATATGGTAGGACATTAGACTAGGACTATCGTAGGATTAGAGTGTGAGCTCCTCTGAGGACAGTCAGTGACATGACTATGTACTCTGTAATGTGCTGCAGAAGATGTCAATGCTATATAAATACATAATAATAATATGGTAGGACAGTAGACTAGGACTATGGTAGGATTAGAGTGTGAGCTCCTCTGAGGACAGTCAGTGACATGACTATGTACTCTGTAATGTGCTGCAGAAGATGTCAATGCTATATAAATACATAATAATAATATGGTAGGACAGTAGACTATGACTATGGTAGGATTAGAGTGTGAGCTCCTCTGAGGACAGTCAGTGACATGACTATGTACTCTGTAATGTGCTGCAGGAGATGTCAGTGCTATATAAATACATAATAATAATATGGTATGACATTAGACTAGGACTATGGTAGGATTTGAGTGTGAGCTCCTGTGAGGACAGTCAGTGACATGACTATGTACTCTGTAATGTGCTGCAGAAGATGTCAGTGCATATAAATACATAATAATATGGTAGGACATTAGACTGTGACTATGGTAGGATTAGAGTGTGAGCTCCTCTGAGGACAGTCAGTGACATGACTATGTATTCTGTACAGTGCTGCAGAAGATGTCAGTGCTGTATAAATACATAATAATATGGTAGGACATTAGACTATGACTATGGTAGGATTAGAGTGTGAGCTCCTCTGAGGACAGTCAGTGACATGACTATGTACTCTGTAAAGAGATGCAGAAGATGTCAGTGCTATATAAATACATAATAATAATATGGTAGGACATTACACTATGACTATGGTAGGATTAGATTGTGAGCTCCTCTGAGGACAGTCAGTGACATGGCTATGTACTCTGTAATGTGCTGCAGAAGATGTCAGTGCTATATAAATACATAATAATAATATGGTAGGACATTAGACTATGACTATGGTAGGATTAGATTGTAAGCTCCTCTGAGGACAGTCAGTATCCGGACATAGCAAAGGCTGTAGAATGGTGTATCCAACATGATTGACTACGCAGCTGTACATCCTGCTATGTTGTGGTGATCACTGCAGCCATTGCCTGGGTCTTTTTAGGACAGGCTGATGATTGTGGAATGGTTATTTTATTTTTAATATCTCTTAAACATGCACACACATCCGTGTAGAGTGTTGTGTCCTCCTGTGTTAGTCAGTCTGCAGTGCAGTGTAATCTCATTACAGAACCACACCTGATAAGCAGGGCTCTACAAACCTAATGAGGTGTCTGAAGCTCCCCCTGCTGGACACAGTTAGTAAATATTTATATTCATTAGTAATGCTTCTTGTTTATCTGACGGATAACATTTATTTATATATTTTAAAAAGAAAGCAGAATATAACAAAAAGAGACATAATTTTCCTCATATTACATGTTTCTCATCACAGGCGGCTCATCACTGGGAGTAATACATAGAATAGAGATTATTATCAGTGACAGATAAAGAGATACAGTTATAATCATGTGACAATAAATGAGGATTTCAGGATATAATGATTCAGGACAGAAACCAGGAATTGCCCCTGGAAATCACAGACAGCTAGTAATTACTGGCAGGACAATCAGCCAATCACAATCTTCTCCCTGTGATGTCACCAGTGGGCGGAGCTCTCACACCCCCTGACTCCCCCCAGATATCTTTATACAACCTCGACACCCTACCCATAACGCAGCATGGAGGGGCTCAGTGAAGGTGGCAGTGAAGGTGTGGAGGTGTCTGATGGGGTCACACAGGGCATAAAAGGAGATCTGCCCGGCCTCATAATCCAGATATATCCTGACTCTATCACTGGGGATCCCATCAGGTAACTGGATCTCTTCACTGTCATATATCACTGAGTACTGATTATACCCCCTCCACAAACACCAGGACTTGTTATTCCATCCAATCCCTGACTGCCCGTCTCTCCTGGATATACTCTGACCCTCTCCTCTCCTGGCTATACTGGGGTAACACATCCCAACTCTCCACCATACTGATCCCCCAACATCCACTTCCCAGTAATGTCGCCCTGAGGAGTAACCCTGGCAGCTCAACACCGGATTATAACGCTGAAATCTCTCTGGTGTTTCTGGGCGGTTCTCTCCTAGTGCCCAGGATGCAGTTTTCCTGTCATCGGATATATGTAGATTAACAGTTGTGTTTACATCCAGTAATATGTCTGCAGGCTGTATATATATATAGATCCCCCCAGTTACCCCAGACATGATATCAGCCAGTCCTGTGTGTAATGTGTGTGAGATGCCGGCCACATCCAGATCCCCTCCATCATGGAGCTGCTTATCATGTCTGTCCTCCGTGTCACACAAGTCACCTGTGTCTGATTCCTGTAAGACAGTCAGTGGATCAGTCATGTGACACAGCTTCTCAATGTGACGCATCTTCCTGGACAGCTCCTCCTTCTTTATCTCCAGCTGACTGATGACGTCATCATAGCATTGTACCCGCCTCATGATGTCACTCAGGACTCTCTTCTCCAGCTCCTCCAGCCGTCTCCTGAAGTCTCTAAACAGGGCAGTGACTCTCTCTGCTTCACCATCTGCTTTTTCTTGTGCTTTTCTCCGGTGTTCCTCCAGACTCTGGACTCTTTTCTCAGCCTCCTCTGTCTCTGCCACCAGTGTCTGCAGATCATTCCTCAGCTTCTTCTTCTTCTTCTCAGAGGCCTCCTGTAGTGTCTCCACCTGGTGTCCCCGATGTTCTCCAGTCAGAGTGCAGATTACACAGACACATGAGGCATCCTCAGTGCAGTAATACTCCAGGATCTTCTTATGGACGGAGCATTTCCTGGTCTCCGGGGAGGTGGTGGGGGCACATAAGACGTGTTCTGGTGCCTTGCTGTGGACTCTCAGGTGTTTATCACACAGGGAAGCGTCACAGTGCAGACAGGACATAACAGCAGGTACAGGAGAGTCCACACAGTAAGTACAATGGACTCCGGCCTCCTCCTGATCTGGCTGAGTAGACAGGAAACGCCCTGCTATGTTCCTCAGAGCAATGTTCCTATGTAATCCAGGCCGGTCTCTGAACCTCTTCCTACACTGAGGACAGAAATAATCTCCAGACTTCCCCTGTGAGTCCAGCACACGATCAATACAGACCCGGCAGAAGTTGTGACCACATCTCAGGCTTACAGGATCAGTATAAATGGTCCGACAGACGGAACACTCCAGCTCCTCGCTCAGATCAGCAGACGCCATCGCTGGCAGCAGGACAGGAAACAAAAGTGAAAGTCTCTGATTCTCGGAATATAGAAGAACCAGCTACTTATTATTTGCCTGGGGAGGGGCGACGTCAAAGCTGATTTTTGTTATGGGCAGCACAGAAACATACTGGATTACACTCCCACCGTACAGCACTAGCTTCCTGGTCTAAACTAGGACACAGTCTGCATGGAATTTCCATACTGTCCTACTATAATAGGGACTATGGCAAGAAAATTACACTGTGAGCCCCTCTCAGGGATTGTATTGTCAGTAACATGACTATACACTGTGACTACAGACTATAATTATAGTAGGATTAGAGTGTGAGCTCCTCTGAGGACAGTCAGTGACATGACTATGTACTCTGTAATGTGCTGCAGAAGATGTCAGTGCTATATAAATACATAAGAATAATCTGGTTGGACATTAGACTATGACTATGGTAGGATTAGAGTGTGAGCTCCTCTGAGGACAGTCAGTGACATGACTATGTACTCTGTAAAGTGCTGCAGAAGGTGTCAGTGCTATATAAATACATAATAATAATATGGTAGGACATTAGACTATGACTATGGTAAGATTAGAGTGTGAGCTCCTCTGAGGACAGTCAGTGACATGACTATGTACTCTGTAATGTGCTGCAGAAGATGTCAGTGCTATATAAATACATAATAATAATATGGTAGGACATTAGACTAGGACTATGGTAGGATTAGAGTGTGAGCTACTCTGGGGACAGCCAGTGACATGACTATGTGTACTCTGTAATGTGCTGCAGAAGATGTCAGTGCTATATAAATACATAATAATAATAATTATATGGTAGGACATTACACTATGACTATGGTAGGATTAGATTGTGAGCTTCTCTGAGGACAGTCAGTGATATGACTATGTACTCTGTAATGTGCTGCAGAAGATGTCAGTGCTATATAAATACATAATAATAATATGGTAGGACATTAGACTATGACTATGGTAGGATTAGAGTGTGAGCTCCTCTGAGGACAGTCAGTGACATGACTATGTACTCTGTAATGTGCTGCAGAAGATGTCAGTGCTATATAAATACATAATAGTAATATGGTAGGACATTAGACTATGACTATGGTAGGATTAGAGTGTGAGCTCCTCTGAGGACAGTCAGTGACATGACTACGTACTCTGTAATGTGCTGCAGGAGATGTCAGAATCAGAATCAATTTCGTGGTTCACATGGCATAGACAGAGTATAAGACAGAAGCACAGCACGTACAATTTAAAATGCAGTGATCAGTTCATATCACTGCTGTGTAAATACAGCCCAGTAAAAATCACCATATAGTAATAATAATAATAGTAATAATAATAATACTAAGGGTGCAGGCAGTAGCCCCGAGTCTATCTGGATAGGCCAGGCAGGCAGCAGCGGGGACCGGTTGATCGACCCAGCTAGAGTACGCTGGTATGCGAGTCCGTCAGGGGGAGGTTGGAGTTCAATAACCGGACAGCTTGGGGGAAGAAGGTGTTCTTCCGCCTGGTGGTTTTGGATGGTATGGTCCTGTATCGACGGCCCAACGGGAGGAGCTTGAAGTAGTGGCTGCCTGGGTGAGAGGGGTCGCGGGAGATCATGGTTGCCCTCTTCTTCATCCTAGTGGAGTGGAGGAGATCAAGAGGTGGAAGAGGAGATCCGATGATCTTCTCCGCGTCCGTTATGACTCTCTGAAGTTTGTGTTTGTCACTGGCCGTTGCGCCAGCATACCAGACAATGACAGAGGAGCAGAGGATGGATTCTATGGTGGAAGTATAGAAGCTGGTCAGCAGCTCCCTGGGCATGCCAAATATCTTTAGTTGGCGCAGGAAGAACAACCACTGCTGGGATTTCTTCTGGATCTTGGTGGTGTTTTGTTCCCACTTCAGCTCGTTAGTGAGAGTTGTGCCGAGGAACTGAACAGATGTCACCTTGGAGACTTTTGTACCCCCAATTAGGACAGGTGGGAGGGGGGGAGGGTTCCGCCTAAAATCTACCACTAGTTCAACAGTCTTTGCTGTGTTGAGGACTAGGTTGTTGTCTTTGCACCAGTTGCAGATTCTCTCGACTTCACTGCGGTATTTGTGCTCCCCATTGCTACCAATAAGGCCGATAATAGTGGTGTCGTCCGCAAATTTGATGACTTTCACAGAGTCGGCGAGTGAGATGCAGTTATTGGTATAGAGGGAGAACAGTAGAGGTGACAGAACGAAGCCTTGTCAGTGCTATATAAATACACTAGCTGATTGCCCGGCATTGCCTGGGTATGTATTTGGCTGGTGTTGACTTTGCCCACTTTTTCTAACCCTAACACACAATTACTCAATGACCAAGTTTGTGAGCTTTGCGGTCTTTGGCATGAATAATTTGCATTGTAATGAAAAACTGATTGGTTGTTTGTGGCCCCGCCCCCCTTTCTGAATTTTAACCCCAGTCACCCATTGACCAACTGTAGCAGGTTTGAGGGCTGTGCCATTAACAGTTCAAGAATGGCAGCAATTAAATATTCCCTTGAAAAGCAATAGGTGAAGTTTGATTCACTTTGTAGGCTCCACCCACTTTTTTGAATATTAATCCCAGTCACCCAGTGACTAACTGTGCAAAGATTCAGTTTAACCACTTTACCACCACAGGTGCGTATATCTACGCCCCTTTGAACAACCTTTCCCAACCAGGGGCGTAGATATACCACCTCCGCCTCAACCCACGCTCCCGCTCGCTCGTGCGCGCGCTCCCGCGCATGCCGCCGCCTGGAAAAACTGTTCCCGTTCGATGATCTCAGCCCCCCAGCAACGATCGGCTGCTTCTATGAGAAGCAGCGCGATCATTGTGAAAAAAAAAAGTTTCCAAGCCTTCCTGAACTTCCTGTAAGCGTACTTCCGACGATTACAGGACGCATTTACCAAAAATTACTGTAGCCATCTTGTGGCCAAAAAGTAGAACTACAGTCAAAAACATTTTTCATATACAAATACATTCTTTTACATTATAAATTAACTAATTAACTCCCACACTCTCCAATTTTTTTTTTTGTACTAAAAAGAAAAAATTACAATAAAAAAAAAATACATAAATAGTTACCTCAGGGACTGAACTCTTTAAATATTTATGTCAAGAGGGTATAACACTGTTACTTTATAAACTACTAGCCGACCCGCGTCGTAGCATACGCCGCATCTTCTATCTATCTAATAGAGTACGTGCCTCAACCTTGAAGCAAGAAGAATAAAAGGTGGGTACACACATCAGATAAAAGTCTTTGGAAAATGAAAGATCACAGACCAATGTTACCCCCTTCCATGTAATATGAGAGCCATACTCTACACAGTCTATTCTATGGAGCTGAACTCCCCATCAGACAGAGATCTTACCCCCTTCCATGTAGTATGAGAGCCACACCTACACAGTCTATTCTATGGAGCTGAACTCCCCATCAGACAGAAATCTTACCCCCTTCCATGTAGTATGAGAGCCATACCTACACAGTCTATACTATGGAGCTGCACTCCCCATCAGACAGAAATCTTACCCCCTTCCATGTAGTATGAGAGCCACACCTACACAGTCTTTTCTATGGAGCTGAACTCCACATCAGACAGAAATCTTACCCCCTTCCATGTAGTATGAGAGCCATACCTACACAGTCTATTCTATGGAGCTGCACTCCCCATCAGACAGAAATCTTACCCCCTTCCATGTAGTATGAGAGCCATACCTACACAGTCTATTCTATGGAGCTGCACTCCCCATCAGATAGAAATCTTACCCCCTTCCATGTAGTATGAGAGCCACGCCTACACAGTCTATTCTATGGAGCTGCACTCCCCATCAGACAGAAATCTTACCCCCTTCCATGTAGTATCAGAGCCATACCTACACAGTCTATTCTATGGAGCTGCACTCCCCATCAGATAGAAATCTTACCACCTTCCATGTAGTATGAGAGCCATACCTACACAGTCTATTCTATGGAGCTGCACTCCCCATCAGACAGAAATCTTACCCCCTTCCATGTAGTATGAGAGCCATACCTACACAGTCTATTCTATGGAGCTGCACTCCCCATCAGATAGAAATCTTACCCCCTTCCATGTAGTATGAGAGCCACACCTACACAGTCTATTCTATGGAGCTGAACTCCCCATCAGACAGAAATCTTACCCCCTTCCATGTAGTATCAGAGCCACACCTACACAGTCTATTCTATGGCGCTGCACTCCCCATCAGACAGAAATCTTACCCCCTTCCATGTAGTATGAGAGCCACACCTACACAGTCTATTCTATGGAGCTGAACTCCCCATCAAATAGAAATCTTTGCAAGATGCTGCACACACAGATGCTGTACACATGCAACAGATCAGTATCTGACAAAGATCAGTTCCTGCAAAATGCATTCATAGGACTTGATTCACAAAAGAGTGCTAACTGTTAGCACGGCTGTTTTCGCGCGAATTTTCGCATTGAGCGCGATTGCGAATTTTTGTGCGAAACGATAACGTTTTAGCGTGCAAACACGGTTTTCTGCGCAAAAACGATATCGATTTCGCGCGAAAATTAGCGTTTGCGCTCGAAAAGTTATCGTTTAGTGCGAAAATTCGCGATTGCGCATAATGCAAAAATTTGCGCGAAAATGGCCGTGCTAACAATTAGCACTCTTTTGTGAATCAAGCCCATAGTCTATATCTGCAGATCTCATACACACCTTGTTTAACGGAGAATCATCTGCAGATCAGATCAACCAGGATGGATTTTTGGATCTGCAGATGATTGTGTGATCTGCAGATGAATGTCTGTCAAACAAGGTGTGTATTATGCTGGGCATACATGGTAGGTTTTCTACTGTGTAATCGAGCCGCTGGCTCGATTTCCGCTCGTCCCTGCGGGCGCCCGGATCGATTCCCGCTCGTCCCCGTGAGCGCTTTCTTATATTCCACCTGTTTCTTCTTTTGTCCTGCCCACCGGTATCGAGCGCAGAATCGATCCGGCGGGGTATCGGACACGTCGAAAATTATCAATCGAGCCATCAGCGACTCGATTACATGGTAGAAAACATACCGTGTATGCCCAGCATGAGATCTGCAGATATCATAGACTATGAGTGCATTTTGCAGAAACTGATTTTTTTGCAGGAACAGATCTTTTGCAGATACTGATCTGTTGCATGTGTACAGCATCTTTGTGTGCAGCATCTTGCAAAGATTTCTGTCTGATGGGGAGTTCAGCTCCATAGAATAGACTGTGTAGGTATGGCTCTCATACTACATGGAAGGGGGTAAGATTGGTCTGTGATCTTTCATTTTCCAAAGACATTTATCTGATGTGTGTACCCACCTTTAGGCTTTCCATTAGAAAATGTATGCGTGCTTAAACACCAAGTTTAACCCTAGCAAGTCTGGCTTTCCAAATCTGGCCTAATTGGCTATTCATGAGGCAATGCTCATGCAAATATGCATTTGCTTTCGCATGCCAAACTATGCAGGGTCAAAAAACTATACAATGAATTTTCGATGCTGGTCGAAAATGCAAATATTTCTGAAGATTTTCGTGAAAATTCGCCAAAAACAAAAACAGGATTTTCGATGCGAAAATGACTTAGGCGAAAATTTGCAAGCAACACTGCAACATGCTACATTAGCACTATCCAGGAGCGCCACGGGGAGGCTTCCCAATACCCACTTTTTATACAACCAGGGGGAACCACGGGGTCCCAGGCTCTCTCACTGCCTGGGAACCACAGCGACATCCCCCGCTGTTTGTATCCTTTGGAGGCAGGTGGTGGATGGCTTGCTCCAGTGGTGTGAGCCCTGGAGTTAGTTGTCTGCGCTTGACCTTCAACCCCCCCCCCCCCCCCCCGGAGTGTTGTATGTGAGCCAGCCCTGAGCTCTAAAGCTCGGGGTGACCCATGCTTCACTCCTTTCTCATGTGGTGCCCCCAAGTTAATGCGCATGTAGCAGAACGCAATGGACATTAAGGTAAGTACCTGTTTTTAATATTGGGAGGTGGGTGCGAACGGCTCTCCCCGGCGCTGGCCACGCTTGGGGGGGGAGGTGCCTGCGCCACCTAGCCTCCCCCTCCGGGGTGCCGCTGTGGTTCCCAGGCAGTGAGAGAGCCTGGGACCCCGTGGTTCCCCCTGGTTTTATAAAAAGCAAAAATCAATTAACCCTTCGCACACTCACATGCAAATGTTCAAACAAATGCATTCACAGATTTACTCATCCAGGCACAACTGTTATCCCTACAGCTAAATTAAAAGCCAGGGTTTTAGTTCACAGAAGAATGCATTCTTATGCTTAGTCACCTATACTGCGCAGAAGTACCCAGGTAAACATAGGTGTCCTAACTCTGGCCCTGTAACATTCATAGTGCAGACATGCAAACACATTCATTGCATCAAACCTATCAATGGATTAGGAGTACACATCCTAACTTCCTCTCCTGGGAAAGACAGTGCATCTTACCAATCGCACAAGGGAGCTAACGTTATGTGTCCATGTGCACCATGCGCATACACCAGCGTCACCTATACTGCGCAGAAGTACCCAGGTAAACATAGGTGTCCTAACTCTGGCAGACAGCTTATGCTGGTGTATGCGCATGGTGCACATGGACACATAACATTAGCTCCCTTGTGCGATTGGTAAGATGCACTGTCTTTCCCAGGAGAGGAAGTTAGGATGTGTGCTCCTAATCCATTGATAGGTTTGATGCAATGAATGTGTTTGCATGTCTGCACTATGCATGTTACAGGGCCAGAGTTAGGACACCTATGTTTACCTGGGTACTTCTGCGCAGTATAGGTGACTAAGCATAAGAATGCATTCTTCTGTGAACTAAAACCCTGGCTTTTAATTTAGCTGTAGGGATAACAGTTGTGCCTGGATGAGTAAATCTGTGAATGCATTTGTTTGAACATTTGCATGTGAGTGTGCGAAGGGTTGATTGATTTTTGCTGTTTCTAGCCACACCCCCTTCAGCACCTCCCTTTCCCTAATCATTTATTTAATGTCTTAACTAGAGGCGATGTGCCTGGATATATGTAGGTTGTATAAAAAGGGGGCATTGGGAATCCTCTCCGAGGCGCTCCTGGATATTGCTAATGTAGCATGTAGCAGTGTTGCTTGCGAATTTTCGCCTAAGTCATTTTCGCATCAAAAATCCTGTTTTCGTTTTTGGCGAACTTTCACGAAAATCTTCAGAAATATTTGCATTTTCGACCAGCATCGAAAATTCATTGTATGTGGATGCATATGCCTTTATGCAGAAAAATGTAGACAATAATCCGCATGGAAATTCAGTTTATGCGGACGTTTATACGGAAAAATGTCCGCAATAATGCGCAAGAAACTTCTCTGAATGCGGACGCTAATGACCTTATGCGGAAAATGTCCGCAATAATACACAAGTAACGTGAAAATGACTGGCATTAGGCGAAAATTAACGCAAAAAAATTAGATGGAAATTTGCCTGTCAAAACGAAATTAGGTGAAAATTCGGTAAAAATTTGTCGAAATAAATTTTTGCATTTTCGCTCATCACTGGCATGTAGCAGGGCGACCGCTTTGCGGTATTGGTTTTTTGACTCTGCCTAGTTTGGCATGCAAAAGCAAATTTGCATGAGCATTGCCTCATGAATAGCCAACTAGGCCAGATTTGCAAAGCCAGACTTGCTAGGGTAGGCCTCTTTTCCACGGACAGTTGATAGGCAGTAAAATGCCTCTCAAACTCTTACAACTGCTTACTGCTGCCTGGTAACTGCTTGCCTGGTAACTGCTTGCCTGGTAACTGCTTGCCTGGTAACTGCTTGCCTGGTAACTGCTTGCTGCTGCCTGGTAACTGCTTGCTGCTGCCTGGTAACTGCTTGCTGCTGCCTGGTAACTGCTTGCTGCTGCCTGGTAACTGCTTGCTGCTGCCTGGTAACTGCTTGCTGCTGCCTGGTAACTGCTTGTTGCTGCATGATAACTGCTCACTGCTGCCTGGTAACTGCTTGCTGAGCACACAGCTCAACAGTCCGTGGAAAAGAGGCCTTAAACTTGGTGTTTGAGCACGCATAAATTTTCTCATGCAAAGTACTTCTTCTTCTTGCTCGAAGGTTGAGGCACTTACTCTATTATATATATAGATAGATGGGCTTGTAATTAGTGATGGACGCAAAACTGAAAAAATGCACCTTTATTTCCAAATAAAATATTGGCGCCAAACATTGTGATAGTGACATAATTTAAATTGTGTAATAACCGGGACAAATGGGCAAATACATTTCATGGATTTTTCTGAATTTAAACCGCAGTGACACAATTACCAACTGTACCAGGTTTGAGGCTTGTGCCATTAACAGTGCAAGAATGGTAGCTATTTTAATATTCCCCTTGAAAATCAACAGGTGATTTTGATTGGCTTATTTGGGCTCCACCCACTTTTCTGAATATTAATCCCAGTCACCCAGTAACCAGCTGTGCAAAGTTTGAGAACCCTGCCATTAACAGTGAAGAAGGGCTGCAGTTAACAATTTCCCAGAAAAACCAGTTTTTGACTCCACCCACTTTTTGTAACCTTGACACACAGTCACTCAATGATCAAGTTTGTGAGCTTTTAGGTTCCTGGCATCAAAATTGTGTTAATGGAAGCAGTTTATCCAGCAAAGAAATATGGCTGTTTTTTGGCTCCGCCCCTTTACAGAATGTACTTAACGACCGACTGTAGCAGGTTTGAGGCCTCTGCCATTAACAGTGTAAGAATGGCTGCAGTTTCAATATTCCCCTTGAAAATCAAAATCAATAGGTGAATTTTGATTGGCTCTTGTAGGCTCCACCTACTTTTCCAAATATTAATCCCAGTCACCCAGTGACCAACTGTGTCAAGTTTGAGAACCCTGCCATTAACAGTGTAAGAAAAGCTGCAGTTTACATTTTCCCATGAAAAAAAAGTTAGTTGTTTTTGGCTCTGCCCACTATTTCTAACATTGACATACAGTCACTCAATGCCCAAGTTTATGAGCTGTGGGGTCTTTGGCATCAATAAGTTGCATTTTACCAAAGAAATTAAACAAATCTGATTGGCGGTTTTTGTCCCTCTCTTTTTTCAGAATTTAAACCCCAGTCTCCCAGTGACTGACTGTAGCAGATTTGAGGCCTCTGCCATTAACAGTGTAAGAATGGTAGCAATGTAAATATTCCCCTTGAAAATCAATAGGTGAATTTTGATTGGCTGCTGTAGGCTCCACCCACATTTCTGAATATTAATCCCAGTCACCCAGTGGCCAATTGTGTCAAGTTTGGGAACCCTGCCATGTAAAAAAAAAAATTAACTTGTTGGCGCCGCCCACTTTTTCTAATCTTGACATACAGTCACTCATTTATCAAGTTTATCAGCTTTGGGGTCCTTGGTATCAATACTTTGTGTATTCCCATTGAAAAATAAACAAATCTGATTGGCTGTTTGTGGCTCCGCCCCCTTTCTGAATTTGAACCCTAATCACCCAGTGACCAACTGTACCGGTTTCAGGCATCTGCTATTAACAGTATAAGAATGGTAGCAGATGAAATATTATATATATATATATATATATATTTTTGACCAATAGGTGGGCGAGGAAAAACACGCTAACAGCCCAGCAATGACTTCTTTGCCAATCTCTGGTCCTGTTCCTGACACAACCCCCCCCCCCCCACCCCACCCCCCCCCGAAAAAAACACTCTGCAGTCGCAGCGAGTACACCTGGATTGGTCAACTTCTATCTTTCCCTCTTTTCCCTTCCCCCTCTCCAACTCTGCAGTGTCCCCCCTATCTCTATTGGAAACACATGCCGCACCGCACTTTAAGGTGCCTCACTTAAAGAGAACCAGAGATGAAGCACCCTCTTGTATTTTACCTTATAAATCAGTGGGAACATGACAGTAAACACCTAATCTGCCCTTTGTTTCATTGTTCTCTGTGTAATCTGACTGTTATCACGTCTGATAAGAATCCTCGACTGAGAAGTCAGGCTGCTCCGTCTAGCTTTGCTACAGAAAGATTATAGCTAAGTATGTATTCTGTGGTGTTATTTCAAGCCCAAGCCTGCCCCCTTGTGGCTTTGCTATAATGACTCAGCTATAATCATTCCCAGCAAAGCCAGATTTAATTGCTCAGTCTGGGATTCTTGTGACTGCTGTTAACAGACACTTTTAGCAGTGAGGAGGAAACAGAGAGCATGGTAAGTGTTTTCTCTAATGTTCCCACTGATATACATGGTAAAATACACAAGGGTGCTTCCTCTCTGGTTCCCTTTAAAGGAATAATATCATAAGCAACACAGTACAGACACTTTCCTGATCTGCGCTGCGCCGTGTCTCCCTGCACCTAGCTGGGAAACACTTCCTATCCGTGGCCCTGCAACTTGCTTGGCTCACGTATGTGGACACTCCCTGTGCCCAGACTTCTTCTGAGGAAATCACCTGGAAGCCGAGAAACTCAGTAGAATCTCTCTTCTGTCCCCACTCTGGACACCCCCCCCCCCACCAGCTGCTTCCGTGCACGGCGCCTTGTGCACAGCTGTGACGTGGGACCCCCCCCCTGCCATCGGGGCGTGCCTATCAGTGGGCGCTTCCCGCCCCCTCCCCTCCTGATACATCATGCAGATGGGAGTGGCTTTCTCAGAAACCCGACGCCATGTTAAATCATGGCATGCCAGCCAAGATGGCTGCTATGTCAGTCCCCCATAGCAACCACTTAATCCTATGCACCTTCAGAAAAAAACAGAACATACAAGGCATAGTATGCACACTAAACATTTCAGCATATATATTTCTCGGATACCTGCAAAAACAGACACAGCAGTGTGTGAAATTTCCTATCTCCTTCCCAGAAAAAAACGCAAATCATCTTGGACATGTAGATGGAGGAAAAAAAAAACATGCACCCAACCCCGTGCACTCAAACGCTTCCTACAGGACTCCGATCTTATGACGGCTGAAAAAAAACATCCTGAACAGAAGGAATTCTTCACAACTACACCGAAACTTTACTCATATTGTGACGGACATTACGGAAAGTTGTGCGCAAAATCGCCATCGACTTTCGCATGGTCGTGCACAGTTCCTGTCAGCCCTGGGTAGAATAACAAATGCACAATAGATGTCAATTTCCCTCTCTCTTACTGAGTACAGTAACCTTCCCCCCACATCCTGTGTCAGGAGAGAAAGTCACATGTGGCTAGCTTCCCTGCCGAGAGGCCATTTGGTTACACAGCTCATCTTTCCCCAAAAGGAAACCCAGCTCAAACTGGTTGAGATTCAAAATTTCCCTCCAAGCGTATAGCTTCACACAAAGGGAACGTTAACTTATTAATAATTCAAAATAGGTTTGGCACAGCAAGACCAAAATTACATTTCCTGATACCTAGGAAACAGGTCTATAATTCACATGAATTATCATTCTCTAGCTATCAGGAAACAATAGAGAATCCACTTGATCCAGCCTGCGTAGAGCAAATTCGACAGACTAGGCGTGTATAGACTCATTTAATACAGAGTCGCGTGCTGCTTATGAATATGGTCTCGGATTTGCGTTGCACCCATCTGGGGCGGAATTACACAAATTATTAATAATTGGTACATTCCTTGCTCCAAGTCTGTGGGTGGTAACTTGCCTGCCAGGAGGTAACCCTGCCTCAAACACACCTACTTTCCAGGTAGTGACCGCCCCAAAACTCTGGTCAGTAAAAAGCGTTTGCAAGGAACTCCTCCCAGTTCTTCAATTCCCATCTACCAGGAAGGTCTAGACATGTGCTCAAGGAGAACCGGGCGCATGTTGTGTACAAAGACTTTAACCTGAATGCCTACTTTAAACTGGACTATTTTCTTCATTTTTCAAATGGACTGCTCGGCTAACTAAGTAAGAACTTTCTGATTTTATTCCTTTTTATTTTTAAGCTCTGTGGTTTTATATGTTAATAGGTGTATATAACTGTATGTAATGCATTTGTGTTATTAAACGTTTAAAAATCGTTTAGCGGTTATGACCTGTTGCTGAACATACACAATCGTACCTATTCTCCTGAACTCGCTACCCTGTGTTTAATAGAAGTGTACATTTATAACCCGTATGCGAGAACCCGGCCCAGACATAACGATCTGACCCAGATTCTTGCATACTGCTAAGGGTTAATATAGCGTTCTCGAAGTCCTAGTAAAATTACAGTAGCGGGCTGTGTAACTCGCTTGGTGGCAGATCTTTGAATTATATGTGTGTGGAGTGATTCGGTTAGTATCAGAACGCTCCCTTCGCGAGTCAGTTCATCAAATTGCGAACGCGGGTTACCCTTCGTGATGAACAAATGACCGTGTAAGAGGATTTCTGACGCTGATCGATTTACCCCATCCGCAGAACGGCCTAGCGGTCTGTGACATTGTTTGGCAGCTTTTTGGGATTTGTGTATGTTCAGAACATCAACGGCAACGTTATTTGATTAACCTGCCAGAACAGATCAAAAATCTGTGGTCGATAACCGGTGCATTACCATTTATATAGACTAAACGTGTAGCACAGAGTTCCCCCCCAATCTCTTTTGCTATCCTATCTTTTATTTGGCAAAAATGGCTGCAGCAAGATACAAGAAAATGTCAGTGGCAGACCTAGAAAACTTGTGTGAGGAAAAAGGCATTATGACGTATAGAAAAAAGAAATCGCAATTGATCGAGGACTTGTTGCGACTGAATACCCAGCCGGAGCAGATGCTGGGAGAGCACACTCCTGGTTCAGACGGTGCTGTAACTGGGGCAGAGGAAAGTGAGCGGTTGGAGCAAAGCAACCCACTTCCAGACCCAGAGGAAAACGGTACCGCATCTGAACCGGTCGCTGTAACTGCTGAGGAGCATGGTGGCCGGCAGGAGCCCGCCCATGCCAACCTGTTCTGTGTTCCTGATGCTGGAATGCAACCTGGATTACAAAGGCTGTTGGAGACAAATCCTGAGCTGTACATGCAGATTGTCAGAGAAAATGCTGACCGTGCAGAACGCCGGGAGCAGGCGGAACGGGAAGCCTCCGAGCGCCGGTGGTTTGCTGAGAGGGAAGCGGAAAGAGAGGAGAGAGCAGCCGCACGCAGACATGACCTTGAAATGGCCAACCTGCGAGCGCAAGGCCAAAATCCCTCGCAAAGTGCTCCGGAACCCCGGCCCACAGCAGGCCCGTTTGGGACTCCAAAGTTTAAATTCCCAGAAATGGAGAAGGGAACCGACCCGGACACTTATTTACACTCATTTGAAAAGACTTGCCGTCAGCATCATCTGCCCCAGGAGCAGTGGGCAAGATATCTGACACCCAACTTGCGGGACAAAGCGCTTGAGGCGTTTGTGGACTTACCCGCTGAGAAAGACAATGACTATGAGGCGATAAAAGTTGCAATTATCGCCAAATACCAGTTGACCCCAGAGGTCTATCGCAAAAAGTTTCGCTCCCTGCAGAAAGGCCACACCGACTCTTACACCGACCTGGAGAGTCGCCTGCTGACCGTGTTCAGGCAGTGGTCACGGGGCCTCAAAAAAGACTCTCACCAAGGTCTGGAGGACCTCATCGTGCAGGAGCAGTTGCTGAACTGCTGCACTCCAGATGTCCGGCAGTTTGTCTTGGAGCGGAAGCCGGACTCCGCCAAAACTGCAGCAGAACTTGCAGACACTTTTGTGGCCACCCGTGTGCCGGACAGCCGCAAACCTCCAGCCCAGAGCTGGAGAGGGGGGAGACCTATGCAACCCAGCTCTCCTCCCCCTGCTAACCGTGGGAATCGGGTCCCACAGCCACAGAGGCCGGATGCTGCACCTGCTACTCATCCGCCTGATGCCACATATGTTCCGAAGTGTTACCACTGTGGACAGCGAGGACACCTCAAGTCTGCCTGCCCCGAGGTGAGGACGCCGTCTCCAGAGCCTAGCGCAGAAGTGGCTAGCGCATCCTCTACTGCACATGCCTACCTCGTCATGGGAGCAGCAAATCCTCGACTTTCCGGAAATCATCAAGTCGTGGAAGTTAACGACCAGATCGCTGTTGGTTTCCGTGACACAGGCGCAGAGCTTACCTTGGTTCGCTCTCATCTTGTAGCCAGGGAGAATTTCCTGCCTAATGAGCGTGTTACCCTTGTGGGAGTTGGTGGCACACGCGCACGCATCGCCAAAGCTCGTGTTGTTCTCGATTGGGGAAGGGGCCGCCAGTCAAAAGTTGTGGGGGTGACAGATGACATCCCAGTGCCTGTGCTGTTGGGCACCGATCTTGGCACCCTACGATCCTTTTATGAACCTGTGATCAACACCCCGGATTGCCAGTCTGGACCCACTCAGGTACTGTACAAGCTTGGGGTGGGACAGAGGGAGGCAGCAAGGGTAATGGTACCTAGCCCTCCTAGGGAAGGAGGCCAGGAAGCGGTACCTGTTTCTAATGGACAGCTGTCTAATCACGGTTTGTCTGATTCTAAACCTGTCACTGTTGTTCCAGATACCTGTGTACATGATGTGAAAAATGAACGTAACTGTGATGTTAATGTTGTACCAGATGTTGCTAATAGATTTCATGCTGAATCTCCTATTACTAAAAATGATTTATGTTTAAGTGTGATTGCCTCTAACCTAAGAGGTAACAGTCTTGTGTTGCCTGGGTCATATCCGTGCTTGGCAGTGGAAGCAGGCCAGGTGTCAGAGCAGGCAGCAGGGGGCCTAGACCTCCCCTCCTGCTATGACAGCCAGAGTGCTCCACCATTGCCTGCTGTTAACAAACAGCTGGTGGAGACAGGCCGCACCTTCCCTGTCTCACCCTTGCATGTTTTCCCCTTGCAGAAGCAACCCAGTGCAAAACTGCCCAGAGGTCCACCCTCTATCCTTCCTGGAGAAGGGGCAAGCCTCGCCACCCCGGTAAAGGCTGATTCGTTTTTTAAAATGTGCTCTAATGTCCACCTAGGTTGTGCTGACCAAAATGTTGTGCCAAGGTGTAGTCAGTTAGAGCAGGGGTATGCCACGCTGCTTCCAGATTCGCAGGCTGACACCCGAGAGTCAGGAAGTGACCCGGATGTCAGCCAACGACTCTCTCCCTTACAGGAAGCGCTACGCAAACCCAGCCAGGCCTTTAGAGGTAAGCCTGTTGGTGTGCATCGCACCGTCCGCAAAGCGGACACTGGGACACACCGGACCATGAGGCCTTATGCTTCTGGTGAGTTGTCTAAAGGGCAGTCAGATAAGAAGTCGAGAACCCGTTCAGTAGCTAAGCGGCGCGTAGAGCGGGTCATGCAGACCCACTCTGTGCGTCCGACTGGTAGGGGGGAGATGTGACGGACATTACGGAAAGTTGTGCGCAAAATCGCCATCGACTTTCGCATGGTCGTGCACAGTTCCTGTCAGCCCTGGGTAGAATAACAAATGCACAATAGATGTCAATTTCCCTCTCTCTTACTGAGTACAGTAACCTTCCCCCCACATCCTGTGTCAGGAGAGAAAGTCACACGTGGCTAGCTTCCCTGCCGAGAGGCCATTTGGTTACACAGCTCATCTTTCCCCAAAAGGAAACCCAGCTCAAACTGGTTGAGATTCAAAATTTCCCTCCAAGCGTATAGCTTCACACAAAGGGAACGTTAACTTATTAATAATTCAAAATAGGTTTGGCACAGCAAGACCAAAATTACATTTCCTGATACCTAGGAAACAGGTCTATAATTCACATGAATTATCATTCTCTAGCTATCAGGAAACAATAGAGAATCCACTTGATCCAGCCTGCGTAGAGCAAATTCGACAGACTAGGCGTGTATAGACTCATTTAATACAGAGTCGCGTGCTGCTTATGAATATGGTCTCGGATTTGCGTTGCACCCATCTGGGGCGGAATTACACAAATTATTAATAATTGGTACATTCCTTGCTCCAAGTCTGTGGGTGGTAACTTGCCTGCCAGGAGGTAACCCTGCCTCAAACACACCTACTTTCCAGGTAGTGACCGCCCCAAAACTCTGGTCAGTAAAAAGCGTTTGCAAGGAACTCCTCCCAGTTCTTCAATTCCCATCTACCAGGAAGGTCTAGACATGTGCTCAAGGAGAACCGGGCGCATGTTGTGTACAAAGACTTTAACCTGAATGCCTACTTTAAACTGGACTATTTTCTTCATTTTTCAAATGGACTGCTCAGCTAACTAAGTAAGAACTTTCTGATTTTATTCCTTTTTATTTTTAAGCTCTGTGGTTTTATATGTTAATAGGTGTATATAACTGTATGTAATGCATTTGTGTTATTAAACGTTTAAAAATCGTTTAGCGGTTATGACCTGTTGCTGAACATACACAATCGTACCTATTCTCCTGAACTCGCTACCCTGTGTTTAATAGAAGTGTACATTTATAACCCGTATGCGAGAACCCGGCCCAGACATAACGATCTGACCCAGATTCTTGCATACTGCTAAGGGTTGATATAGCGTTCTCGAAGTCCTAGTAAAATTACAGTAGCGGGCTGTGTAACTCGCTTGGTGGCAGATCTTTGAATTATATGTGTGTGGAGTGATTCGGTTAGTATCAGAACGCTCCCTTCGCGAGTCAGTTCATCAAATTGCGAACGCGGGTTACCCTTCGTGATGAACAAATGACCGTGTAAGAGGATTTCTGACGCTGATCGATTTACCCCATCCGCAGAACGGCCTAGCGGTCTGTGACACATATCATAAACCTTTGCCTGGAATGCGGAGTGACAGAAACTGAACAAATCTTCCAGCTGTTAGCAGATATCCGCGGACACAAACCTTAACCGTGCTTCCCCCAATCTGTAGAGAGGGAGGTGGGAGGATACACTGTATTGGCCCCCCTTCCCACTAAACCTACGCTCTGCGATCCGCAAGAAAAAACCCAATAAAACCCATGACACTGAATCATGCTGAGATTACAGAAACATCACATAGCACTAACTAACTAATAGCACTGACTGGAACCAGTTTTCCCACTATTCTGGGCTCTCGTTATACCAACCTTTCCTATTCATTTCACCCTCCACCTGCTCTCCTCACCATCCACCATCTGCGTGACAGAGCACGAGAGAAAAACAAACACCGCTGGCCTCCCTCCCAGCCCAGAACTGCACAGAGAGAAAACTAAACTATATACGCTGCCCACACTTTAGCATAACACAGAAAGATAACACACAGCTGTAGAAAAAAAAACACTGTTAACATATAACAGACCACAAACATTGCTACAAAACCAAATAAACGAAACGCTATACTTGCCTGGCTCTACAGACTTGTACCGACTTCCAATCCTATCAGCTGACGGCAAGTTCTTTCCACGAGTCGATGGACCTCGGTGAGCGTTTACTGAGCGTTCTCTCAGCGGATTCTCCAGTCCCAAAGGTAACTTGCTCAAAACCTCTGCCTGGGAGACCTCACCATGGAATCCTTTATTCGGCTAGATTGCGTGTACATCACAACCCAAATAAAACAGGTCCATGACTCGCCGCTGATCATCACTCGGATTGCAGTCCGTGTGTTGGCCTCTCTAGCGGCCTCCCACACACCACTTATCCTCTTGATAAGCTTTCCAGTCCGCGTCAACTCCGCTTGTGTCGCTGTGGAATATCTTGAAAACTTCGGCCCCTGTCTGCCTGTTTTGCAAGGCAGTGAAGGGGGGTTCCGGCACCACTGTTATAAAAACTGTTCTAATTCACCTTTTTCCGGCACCAGCAAACTCCTCTTCAAGAGTTGCAAACCCGATCACACAGCAAGCAGGAGATAGACTTTCTCAGGCTTCTTCAATATTCACGTTATTTATTCAGGAAACATATATACAGATATAGTCCATCATATCCTGGCAAAGCAGATTTCCATGTTGCGTTACAAGCTTCTTGATTAGACTTCCTGCTGAAGTCAATCAGGTACCTTCTTCCTAACTACGTTACACTAGACTACCTACAGTATGTACAGCATACATTATATCAGATTACATATAAAATGAAAATAGAGGTTCCAGTCAGTAGAAGTCAGAGATGGAGGGCATGAAAGTATGAAGCAGAGTGAGCTCTGAGCGCCCCCCTAGGTGTTTAATACCGACTAGGAAAGAGTTAAACGTGACATCATATTCGCCATCCCCTAGACCAGACTATTGGATGAGCCCTATCGTGGTGTCATAATACCCACCCACTCGATTAATATTTAATGTCACCTTTCCTTTACTTACTGGAATGTGGATATTTAGTAAATATGGCTGATGTTTATTGTTCCAGTGGCGTACAAGCTGAGGTCAGTGAGACCTGCGGCCTTGTCCACAGAACAGCTTCTTGGTATGTTCTAGGTCTGCTGACAGAACTGCAGATTTTCTCTCTAAGAGAAAATCCCCTTAAAGGGCAGGTCTGCTCATCAAGCCTTTTTGACTAACTCAGTCCAAATAACTGAGGCCTACTTAAATTATAACACTCATCACTGCATCTAACTACCTATTGTGTTGAGTGAACCCAGCTCACTGCATCTAACTACCTTTAGTGTTCAGTGAACCCACCTCACTGCATCTAACTACCTGTTGTGTTGAGTGAACCCAGCTCACTGCATCTAACTACCTTTACTGTTCAGTGAACCCACCTCACTGCATATAGCTAACTGTTGTGTTGAGTGAACCCACCTCACTGCATATACCTAGCTTCCCCCCGAGATGGACAAAATGGACAAACCAGGTAGAGGAAGAGGCAAACCCAGAGGAAGGCCACCTGGCACCGGCGAGGTGGTGTTGCTGTGATTTCGTGCGGACCTGGCCCAAAGTACAGTGCTCAGAAGAAAGCATGTGCCAGCACTTCCCAAAATTGAGGACGTGGTTGAGTATTTAACACAGAACACCTCATCTCCCGCAGCCACCAGCACTACAACAAGCACCACATCCGCTGCATTTGACACTTTGCAGGAGTTATTTGGTGTGGAAATCACTGATTCACAGTCAATAATGCTACAACAAGATGAAGGCGCTAAGCAAGTTACAACACCTCATACGTCTGAGTTAGATAGTATGGACGTAACGTGTGAGGAGGGAGATGATGAAGTACCAGGTGTTGGTGCAGTTGTGAAGGTGTCTGAGCTGGGCGTGAGGATTATGATGACGATTATATGGATGCCACGTATGTTCCCAATAGAGGAGATGACCAGGGGGACAGTTCAGAGGGGGAGCCAGAGAGGAGTAGGAGGAGACGAGTCCATGAAAGAAGCAGAGGGAGCTCGTCCTCAGAAACAGCTGGGGACAGTGTCCGGCGCCATGTATCGTCAGCTATGGACAGCCAGCCAACATGCCCTTCAAGGTCGGCTGCTGATGCCACCATAGTGCCATCACCCCAGGGGGGCTCAGCGGTTTGGAAATGTTTTAACATGTGTACCTCAGATCGGAGCCAAGCCATCTGTTCTCTCTGCCTCCAAAAATTGAGCCGTGGAAAGGCCAACATTCACATAGGGACAAGTGCCTTACGAAGGCACCTGGAGAAAAGGCACAAACAGCAATGGGAAGAACACCTGAGGAAAAGCAGCACCCAAAAGACAAGCCACCCTCCTTCTCTTCCTCCTTCAGGTGCAGTATCTTCAGCCGCTTTCTCCCTTGGACCTTCACAGCCACCCTCCTCCACACCGCCTCTGCCCTTGAGCGGTTCCTGCTCCTCTGCCCACAGCAGTAGCCAGGTGTCCGTGAAGGAAGTCTTTGAGCGGAAGAAGCCAATTTCTGCCAGTCACCCTCTTGCCCTGCGTCTGACAGCTGGCGTGGCGGAACTATTAGCTCGGCAGCTATTACCATACAAGCTGGTGGAGTCAGAGGCTTTCCGTAAATTTGTGGCCATTGGGACACCGCAGTGGAAGATACCAGGCCGCAATTATTTTTCACAAAAGGCCATACCCAAACTGTACCATGCAGTTGAGAGGCAAGTGGTGTCATCTCTTGCGAAGAGCGTTGGGTCAAGGGTCCAACTGACCACGGATGCCTGGTCTGCCAAGCAGGGGCAGACCCACTACATTACGTACACAGCCCATTGGGTCAACCTGGTGACCGATGGCAAGCAGGGAGTACGTGGCTGCGCAGCGGACCAACTTGTGACACCTCCACGGCTTGCAGGCAGGCCTCCTGCCACCTCCTCTCCTTCTCCTCCTGCTACATCCTCTTCACTGTCATCCTCCTCCTCCTCCTTGGCTGAGTGTCAGTTCAACTGTAGCGGTGCTGCCATCTCCTCCTCTCCAGCTACACAGCCCCATCTCCCCAGAGCCTACGCTGCATGCCAGGTACAACGGTGTCACGCCATTTTAGACATGTCTTGCCTCAAAGCGGAGAGTCACACTGGACCAGCTCTCCTGGCTGCTCTTAACAAACAGGTGGAGCAATGGCTGACCCCGCACCAGCTGGAAATCGGCAACTTAGTGTGTGACAACGGTAGCAATCTCCTTTCCGCTTTGAATTTGGGAAAGCTGACACATGTACCCTGCATGGCACATGTGCTGAATCTGGTCGTGCAAAGATTTGCGTCAAAGTACCCAGGCTTAGAGGACGCCCTGAAGCAGGCCAGGAAGTTGTGTGGGCATTTCAGGCGCTCTTACAAGGCCATGGCACGCTTTGCGGACAATCAGCGGAGAAACAACTTGCCGGTGAGAAGCCTCATTTGCAATAGCCCGACTCGCTGGAATTCCACCCTGCTCCTGTTCTCTCGCCTGCTAGACCAGGAGAAAGCCGTCACCCAGTACCTGAACGATTACAGTAGAAGGACACAATCTGGGAAGATGGGGATGTTCTGGCCACCAAACTGGACACTGATGCGAAATGCATGCAGGATCATGCAGCCGTTTGAGGAGGTGACCAACCTGGTGAGTCGCGCTGAAGGCACCATCAGCGACTTGATCCCCTACGCCTACTTCCTGGAGCGTGCCGTGCGTAGAGTGGTGAATGAAGCTGTGGAGGAGCGTGAACAGGAACAGTTACGGCAGGAGGAGTCGTGGGAGCGATTTTCATCCGAACCAAATGTTTACTCGACACCTGCGGCAGCACAGAGGGGGGAGGAGGATGAGGAAGAAGAGGAGTCGTGTGGGGAAGGAGAGGAGTCAGACTCGGATGAGGAAGGCGTTTCTGTGGAGGAGGAAGAGGCAGAAGAACAACCGGAGCAGCCGTCAGAGGGGGCTTGTGCTGCTCCACGTTCCCGTGGTATTGTTCGTGGCTGGGGGGAGGAAGAGGAGTTGCGTGACTTCACTCAGGAAGAGCAAGAGGAGATGGAGAGTACGTCTGGATCCGACTTTGTGCAGATGGCCTCTTTCATGTTGTCCAGCCTGTTGAGGGACCCCCGTATCAAAAAACTCAAGGGGAATGACTTGTACTGGGTGGCCACGCTACTAGACCCTCGGTACAGGCACAAAGTGGCAGCCCTGTTACCAACTCAACAGAAGGCGGAAAGGTTGCAGCACTTGCAGAACAAGCTGGCAATGATGCTTTACAATGCGTTTAAGGGTGATGTGACAGCACAACGGAATAAAGGTACCACTGGCAGTAACCCTCCTCCTCTTAAGTCCACGCAGGCAAGGACAGGACACTCCAGCGATCTCAGGGTGATGTCAGACATGCGGACATTCTTTAGTCCAACGCCTTGCCGTAGCCCTTCCGGATCCACCCTCCACCAACGCCTGGACCGGCAGGTAGCAGACTACCTGGCCTTAACTGTGGATGTAGACACTGCGAAAAGCGACGATGAACCCTTGGACTACTGGTTGCGCAGGCTTGACCTGTGGCCAGAGCTGTCCCAATTTGCCATCCAACTTCTCTCTTGCCCTGCCACAAGCGTCCTGTCAGAAAGGACCTTCAGTGCAGCTGGAGGCATAGTTACTGAGAAGAGAAGTCGCCTAAGTCAAAACAGTGTTCAGTACCTGACCTTTATCAAAATGAATGAGGAATGGATCCCGGAGGGCTACTGCACGACCGAAGACTAAGTCAGTCCCCACACACAGCATCTCTGCCTGCAGGCCGCTTGACTGCCTTTTCCGCCACCACCAACAGGGTCCAGGACTTCAGAATCCAGAATTTTTAAGGCCGCTGCTAGCCGCGCCTGCTATACTAATTTTTCTGGTGCGTGTACATGCCTGCCTAATTTTTCTGGCTGCACTGTGGGCGGCTGCAACAAAAAAACAAAAAGGCATGTACGTGTGCCCATCCCACTTCGTGATCATTACCTTGCCGCGGTGAAGGGGATTGCGTATCACAATGAAGCAATGACCGCCGGCTATATGAGTGTCTCGGGTGGGGGTGGCACACCAAAGATAATAAGGTCGTTGCTTCATTGTGGTCAGACCAAATTTGATCAGCTGGACAGTCACTGTTCTGTCATTAAACTACATCAGCCGGGCGACCATATGGGCTGTAAAGCCACCATCACCTGCACTCTCGTCATGGTGCGCACCAGTCCAGCACGGCCGTCACTACACAAACGGCTGTTTGCTGTCACTGCATACCTTTCACTGCATCTGTGACTGCACATTGTATTATACTTGGCAGTCAGTGCATACCTTGCACTTGAATGGATGGCAGACTTGCCCTCCATAACAGATTCTCGTGAAAGGCAAGTGTTGTCATCTTTGTCCGCCATAACAGATTATCGTTAAAGGATTTAAAGTGAATTCATTTCAAAAACAGCAGGGCCTCGAAAGTCCTCCTGTATTGTTATTTTTGGTCACTACCTCGGGGCGGGCATGCCTGCTACCCTTCTTGCCTGGATGTGTGGTGGTAGCCATTTGTTAGGCTACAACTCCAGACCGGAATCCCACCAGGAAGGGTTCCCCCACCATTACCCTTGGTCACAATGGCAGACTTGCCCTTCATAATAGATTCTCGTTGCAGGTACTGAACAGCAAGTAGAAAATGTAATGTAAAAAAAATAGATGTAAGCTTTAACAATGGTAGAGAAAGAACCATCGAAAGTTGATAAGGCAGACAAACATTACCTAACCAGACATCACTGAGTGAGGAAGAGCAATCTCGCCATGGTGCGCACTGCGTAGTAGTCCAGCACGGCCGTCACAACACAGACAGCTGTTTGCGGTGCATTACACAGTGAGTTTGGTGTGTCAGTGTGAAGCAGTACACCAATTACACTCCCTGATTGATGTATACACATGCAAGATGTTTGAAAGCACTTTAGGCCTGCAATTTAGAATTCATTGTGATTTCTGCTCATAAACCGCTGCTTTGCGTCAAAACCAGATTTTTCCCCGGGACTTTTGGCGTGTATCCCACTCTGCCACCTGGGGGTGCAGGTGTTAGACCCCTTGAAACATGTTTTCCATCACTTTTCTGGCCAGCATAAGTGTTTCTAGTTTTCCAAGTTCGCCTCCCCATTGAAGTCTATTGCAGTTCACAAACTTTTCGGCGAACTGAACCTTCCGCGGAAGTTCGCGAACCGAAAATCGGAGGTTCGCGACATCTCTAGTGACATGGTTATGTACTCTGTAAAGTGCTGCAGGAGATGTTAGAGCTATATAAACAGGGCCGGCCCGCCCATGAGGCGGGGTGAAACTTTTGCCTCAGGCGGCACTTCTGGGAGGGGCGGCACCCGCCCGTCCGTGGGTGTCGGGGGGCCGCCCGAGCTGGAGGGGATAGCAGGCAGGAAGGGGGTATTGGGCTTAGTGGCGGGGAGGAGGGGGGGGGTCAGACCACCCCCCTCCCTCGCCTGGGTCCCCCGTCCTCCGCTCCCCTCCAACTTAAAAAAAGTTACGTCGCTACCTGCAGCTATTGTAAGAGGCAACGGGCGGGGATCACTCACCTCTTCCTTGTTCCAGCGTGCGCTCCACTGACGTCACTTCCTGCGGCGATTTCTTTAAAGATTGCCTCAGGCGGCAAAAAGTCTAGGGCCGGGCCTGTGTATATGTATATGTATGTACATATGTATGTATGTATATATATATATATATATATATATGTATATGTATATATGTATATATATATATATATATATATATATATATATATATATATGTATATGTATATATATATATATATATATATATATATATATATATATATATATATATATATATATATATATATACTAGCCGACCCGCGTCATAGCATACGCCGCATCTTCTATCTATCTAACAGAGTACGTGCCTCAACCTTGAAGCAAGAAGAATAAAGGTGGGTACACACATCAGATAAAAGTCTTTGGAAAATCAAAGATCACAGACCAATTTTACCCCCTTCCATGTAGTATGAGAGCCATACCTACACAGTCTATTCTATGGAGCTGAACTCCCCATCAGATAGAAACCTTTGCAAGATGCTGCACACATGCAACAGATCAGTATCTGCAAAAGATCTGTTCCTGCAAAATACATTCATAGTCTATATCTGCAGATCTCATACACACCTTGTTTAACGGACAATCATCTGCAGATCAGATCAACCAGGATGGATCTTTGGATCTGCAGATGATTGTCAGATCTGCAGATGAATGTCCGTCAAACAAGGTGTCTATTATCCTGGGCATACATGGTACGTTTTCTAGCGTGTAATCGAGCCGCTGGCTCGATTCCCGCTCGTCCCCGCGGGCGCCCGGATCGATTCCCACTCGTCCCCGCGAGCACTTTCTTATTTTCCACTTGTTTCTTCTTTTGTCCTGCGGCCGGTATCGAGCGCAGAATCGATCCGGCGGGGTATCGGGCACGTCGGAAATTATCAATCGAGCCATCAGCGGCTCGATTACATGGTAGAAAACATACCGTGTATGCCCAGCATGAGATCTGCAGATATCATTGACTATGAATGCATTTGCAGAAACTGATTTTTTGCAGGAACAGATCTTTTGCAGATGCTGATCTGTTGCATGTGTACAGCATCTTTGTGTGCAGCATCTTGCAAAAAAATGTATCTGATGGGGAGTTCAGCTCCATAGAATAGACTGTGTAGGTATGGCTCTCATACTACATGGAAGGGGGTAACATTGGTCTGTGATCTTTCATTTTCCAAAGACTTTTATCTGATGTGTGTACCCACCTTTAGGCTTTCCATTAGAAAATGTATGCATGCTCAAACACCAAGTTTAACCCTAGCAAGTCTGGCTTTCCAAATCTGGCCTAATTGGCTATTCATGAGGCAATGCTCATGCAAATATGCATTTGCTTTCGCATGCCAAACTATGCAGGGTCAAAAAACCAATACTGCAAAGCGGTCGCCCTGCGGGAATAAGTTCACGCCACATTAGCACTATCCAGGAGCGCCACGGGGAGGATTCCCAATGCCCCCCTTTTTATACAACCGGGGGGACCGCAGGGTCCCAGGCTCTCTCACTGCCTAGGAACCACAGCGGCACCCTGGAGGGGGAGGCTGGGTGGCGCAGCCGCCCCCCCCCAAGTGTGGCCAGTGCCAGGGAGAGCCATCCGCACCCACCTCCCAATATTAAAAACAGGCACTTACCTTAACGTCCATTGCGTTCTGCTACATGCGCATTAATTTTCTCATGGAAAGCATTTTTGGAGGCAGGTGGTGGATGGCTTGCTCCGGCGGTGTGAGCCCTGGAGTTAGTTGTCTGTGCTTGTCCTCCCCCCCCCCCCCCCCCCCCCCCCCCCCGGAGTGTTGTATGTGAGCCAGCCCTGAGCTCTAAAGCTCGGGGTGACCCATGCTTCACTCCTTTCTCATGTGGTGCCCCCAAGTTAATGCGCATGTAGCAGAACGCAATGGACGTTAAGGTAAGTGCCGGTTTCTAATATTGGGAGGTGGGTGCAGACGGCTCTCCCCGGCGCTGGCCACGCTTGGAGGGGGGGGGGGTCGCCTGCACCACCCAGCCTCCCCCTCCGGGGTGCCGCTGTGGTTCCCAGTCAGTGAGAGAGCCTGGGACCCGCGGTCCCCCCGGTTGTATAAAAAGGGGGGCATTGGGAATCCTCCCTGTGGTGCTCCTGGATAGTGCTAATGTAGCATGTAGCAGTTTCGCATCGAAAATCCCATTTTCATTTTTGGCGAACTTTCACGAAAATCTTCAGAAATATTTGCGTTTTCGACCAGCATCGAAAATTCATTGTATGCGGATGCTTATGCCCTTATGCGGAAAAATGTCCACAATAATCCGCATGGAAATTCAGTCTATGCGGACGTTTATACGGAAAAATGTCCGCAATAATGCGCAAGAAACTTCTCTGAATGCGGACGCTAATGCCCTTATGCGGAAAATGTCAGCAATAATACGCAAGTAACGTGAAAATGACTGGAATTAGGCGAAAATTAACGCAAAAAAAATTAGATGGAAATTTGCCTGTCAAAACGAAATTAGATGAAAATTCGGCAAAAAAATTGTCGAAACAAATTTTAGCATTTTCGCTCATCACTGGCATGTAGCAGGGCGACTGCTTTGCGGTATTGGTTTTTTGACCCTGCCTAGTTTGGCATGCAAAAGCAAATTTGCATGAGCATTGCCTCATGAATAGCCAATTACGCCAGATTTGCAAAGCCAGACTTGCTAGGGTAGGCCTCTTTACCACGGACAGTTGATAGGCAGTAAAATGCCTCTCAAACTCTTACAACTGCTCACTACTGCCTGGTAACTGCTTGCTGCTGCCTGGTAACTGCTTGCTGCTGCCTGGTAACTGCTTGCTGCTGCCTGGTAACTGCTTGCTGCTGCCTGGTAACTGCTTACTGCTGCCTGGTAACTGCTTACTGCTGCCTGGTAACTGCTTACTGCTGCCTGGTAACTGCTTACTGCTGCCTGGTAACTGCTTGCTGAGCACACAGCTCAACAGTCCGTGGAAAAGAGGCCTTAAAGTGAACCAGAGACGAAGCACCCTCATGTATTTTACCATAGAAATCAGTGGGAACATTAGAGAAAACACCTACCCTGCCCTCTGTTTCATCCTCACTGCTAAAAGTGTCTGTTATCTAGCTGAGATAAGAATCCCGGACTGTGCATTGAGTCTGGCTTTGCTATAATGACTCAGCTATAATGATTTCTGAGCAAAGCCAGCAGGGGGCAGGCTTGGACTTGAAAAGACACAAAAGAACACAGTCTCAGCTATAATCTTTCTGTAGCAAAGCCAGCCGACTGCTTAGTCGGGATTCTTATCTTAGAGGTGATAACAGGCAAATTAAACAGAGAACAATGTAACAAAGAGCAGATTAGGTGTTTACTGTCATGTTCCCACTGATTTATAAGGTAAAATACATGAGGTTGCTTCATCTCTGGTTCTCTTTAAACTTGATGTTTGAGCACGCATAAATTTTCTCATGCAAAGTACTTCTTCTTGCTCGAAGGTTGAGGCACTTAGTCTATTATATATATATAATCGTATGTATGTGTGAGGGGATGTGTGTGTGTGTGTGTGTGTGTATGTGTGAGTGTGTGTGTGTGTGTCGCGATCACTCAAACGGCTTGACCGATTTGAATGAAACTTGGTACACAGATCCCTTACTACCAGGGATGATATGTTCTGGGGGTCTCGTGTCCCCCCTGCACACCTGGGCGGAGCTACAAACAGCAAATCAGATTTCACCCATTCAAGTCAATGGAAAAAATGTAAAAGGCTGCCATTCTCACAGTAAACAAGCCAGAGTCCCCACACTTGGCACAGTTGGTCACTTGGTGACCAAGGTTCCAAATCCAGGAAAAGTGGGCGGAGTATAAAGCAGCCAATCAAATTTCAGCCATTCATTTTTAATGGTAAAATTTAAACTGCAGCCATTCTTAGACTGTTAATCGCAGGGTTCTCAAACTTGGCACACTTGGTCACTGGGTGAATGAGATTAAGATTCAAGAAAGTGGGTGGAGACTACAACAGCCAATCAAAATTCACCTATTGATTTTCAAGGAGAGTATTTAAACTGCTGCTATTCTTACACTGTTTATGGCAGAGGCTTCAAACTTGCTTCAATCAGTCACTGGGTGACTGGGGTCCAAATTCACTAAAGGGGCGGGGCCACACACAGCCTATCAGAGTTCTTTGCTGGATAAACTGCTTCCATTCACACATTTTTGATGCCAGGAACCTGAAAGCTGACAAACTTGGTGTAAGAATCTGATTACCGGTGATCTGCAGTATCACCAAGAATACAGATTATCCACTTAAGCCCAACTGGACGAGATTTCTCGTCCAGTTGGGCTGCGCGCACTCCCGCGGGTCGCGAGCGCTCCCGCGGGCCCCCCCGTGCGCGCCCCCGCTGCTGGACGCTAGATTACCGATCAGTGAAAGGGATTATAAATCCCTTTCGCTGATCGGACCCCCCCGGAGTAAAGCCGACAGCGTCTCTTCAGATGCTGCGGCTTTTCTGAGCTCTGGGCTCCTTTCTTCTGCCTGGGAGCGAGATCGATCGCTCCCAGGACTTTTTGATCCTGGCCATCTTGTGGCCAAATAGCAAATTACACCTGTAAAAAAAAATAAAAATTCAAATTAAACATATAAATATATAAAAAAAAAACCCTGTTTACCTCCCACACCAAAAAATACCCACATACAAGTTTAAATAAAAAAAAAAAAAAAATTACAATAATAAAAAAAAAAAAAAAACCATAAATAGTTACCTAAGGGTCTGAACTTTTTAAATATGCATGTCAATATGATTTAATAAATTATGGGCTTCTAAACAGTGATGGACGCAAAACGGAAAAAATGCACCTTTATTTCCAAATAAAATATTGTCGCCATACATTGTGATAGGGACATAATTTTAACGGTGAAATACCCGGGGCATATGGGCAAATACAATACGTGAGTTTTAATTATGGAGGCATGTATTATTTTAAAACTATAATGGCTGAAAACTGAGAAATAATGAATTTTTTCCATTTTTTTCTTATTCTTCCTGTTAAAATGCATTTACAGTAAAGTGGCTCTTAGCAAAATGTAACCCCCAAAGAAAGCCTAATTGGTGGCGGAAAAAACAAGATATAGATCAATTAATTGTGATGAGTAGTGATAAAGTTATTGGCAAATGAATGGGGGGTGAAAGTTGCTCGGATGTAAAAAAATGTCAACCCTTCGGGCTTAAGTGGTTAAACCTGATTATTGATGATCTGCAGAATCACAGATAATCCAAGTATAACTAACCTCTGGACACCTTTATAATGTTAGTGTTTGGTGCAACAGTAATGACTTTGAGTAAGACCACCCGAGGAGCAGGTGGTCTTTGGCAGTACGGGCGATACCGCCTTTTGGGAAGTACAACAACCTTCCAGCAGCCCGAGACCTCCACAGGGGCGGAGTCCCAAGGTGAAGGTAGGAAGGACCTGTGAGTGACTGACACCTGAAAGGTGGATGTCACTAGCAGGTCTGTAGAATATCTCTTAAAGGGGGAGATAACTCTCTAGCTCGGGCAAGCCAGGTGTTAGGGTGCTGGTTGCAGGTTCAGGGGTAGTTGACCTTCCCACTAAGAATGAGGTTTTACCCAGATGCGGATCTAAGTGACCACGGGTCTTCACCAACACCTTCCCTAATGGAGATGCTGGAACACCCCCGCCTGGCGGGGATGTCGGACTTAGCAGCCTAGTGCCCACCAGGTCGCAACTGGGATCGCCTCACTAGTGGTTGGGAGAACTAACACCACAATGTAGAGATGAGGCTGGAGTATGGTAACAATCCGGAGTCAGGGCAGGCGGCAGGCAGAGAGGTATCCAGGTACAAGCTGAGGTCAGGGCAGGTGGCAGGCAGAGAGGTATCCAGGTACAAGCTGAGGTCAGGGCAGGCGGCAGGCAGAGAGGTATCCAGGTACAAGCTGAGGTCAGGGCAGGCAGAGAGGTATCCAGGTACAAGCTGAGGTCAGGGCAGGCGGCAGGCAGAGAGGTATCCAGGTACAAGCTGAGGTCAGGGCAGGCGGCAGGCAGAGAGGTATCCAGGTACAAGCTGAGGTCAGGGCAGGCGGCAGGCAGAGAGGTATCCAGGTACAAGCTGAGGTCAAACCAGAGGAGCGGAGATCAAACAGAGGTCAGGCAAGCCGGGTCGTCAACAGGAAAGCAGGTCAAACAATAATCCTCAGGAGAAGGCGTCCACACTAGCTGTCAGAACGAACAGCACAGAACACTGGCTGGGGGAGGCCTTTTATGGAGGAAATTGGCGCCAAAACTCCCGCGCATGCGCGTACGTGCTCGCGCCTGTGCGCGTCACTTCCGGCGCATACACGTACACGCCCGCGCCTGTACGCGTCACTTCCGGTGCACGCGTAAGACCCTACGCATGCACGCTGCGTTCCACGCATGCGTGCGTAGAACGCCGTGCAACCACGCACAGTCCTGCGCACACCACCATCCAGCGACAAAGCTCCAATACTGGCAGGGTGCGTGCGCGCTGAGAGAGCAGGACGCCGGGACCAAGCCAAAGCGTGAGTATTACATTGCCCCCCCCTTAAGGGCAGTCTCTGAATGCCCACTGGGGCTGGTTTCTCTGGATGAGTCTTGTGGAACGCCTTAACCAACCTTGGTGCATTGAGGTTATGTGCTGGTTCCCAAGAATTTTCTTCTGGGCCAAAGCCGAGCCATTTAATAAGGTACTGTACAGATCTTCCTCTCCTTCTGGCATCCAGAATTCTTTCAACCTCAAATTCCTCGTTACCGTCCACAAGTATTGGTTCGGAAGGAATGATAACTCTGCCCTGAACAGAATCAGTAACCACTTTCTTGAGACAAGATGCGTGAAAGACTGGATGTACCCGTAGAGTGTCCGGTAAAGAGAGTCTAAAGGCTACTTCATTAATCTTTTTCAGAATGGGAAACGGGCCGATATATCTTGGACCCAATTTCTTAGAGGGACAGCGTAATTTTAAATTAGTGGTAGACAACCACACCTGGTCTCCTGGTTCAAAGGTTGGACTCTCCCTTCTCTTTTTGTCCGCAAAGCGTTTAGCTCTCTCCTGCGCTTGTTGAAGATTCTTCTGCAGCAACAAAAAATTTTCAGAAAGCCAGGTGACCCTCTCCTGCACTTTAGGAACCATGGATTCTATGGTAATTTGAGGGAAAATAGTTGGGTGAAAGCCAAAGTTGGCAAAAAAAGGAGACTGCTTGGTGGCAGAATGTTGAGCGTTATTATAAGCGAATTCTGCTAATGGTAGTAATGAAGACCAATCATCTTGTGCTGAGGAGGAGAAGCAGCGGAGGTATTGCTCCAATGTCTGGTTAGTTCTTTCTGTCTGCCCGTTTGATTGAGGGTGATAGCCAGAAGACATAGATGAATGGATCCCCAGTTGTTTGCATAACCCCTGCCAAAATTTTGAGGTGAACTGTACGCCTCTGTCAGACACTACATCGGATGGGAGACCATGTAATCTCACGACTTCTTTAACAAAAACATCAGCGGTAACCATAGCAGAAGGAATCTTCTTAAGTGCAATAAAATGGGCCATCTTTGTCAGACGATCAACGACTACTAGAATAGCTGTATTGCCGGCAGAGGGAGGGAAGTCAACTATAAAGTCCATGGTGATCATCTCCCAAGGGCGTTTTGGGATAGGCAAGGGAGAAAGCAGGCCCCAAGGTTTGGATCTTACTGTCTTGGACCGGGCACAAGTGGGACAGGCAGAAACATACTCGAAACAATCGCTTCTCACTTCAGGCCACCAGAAACTCCTTTGTAGTAATTCTAAGGTCTTGGTGTTACCGAAATGACCAACAAGTTTATGGTCGTGGTACATCTGCAGGACCTCAATTCTAAGTTCCTGTGGAACGAAAATCTTGCCTTCATGCACAAGGAAACCCTCCTGAGATCGTAAATCTTGAACCGGATTCGGTTGAAGAGAGCTTGATACTTGCTTAATCCGAGAGAGGAGATCAGACTGGATCAGTAAGAAGTTTTTTGATGCCAGAATAGTGTCTGGGGCTTGTGTGATTCCTTTTTCAGAGAACATGCGGGATAGTGCATCTGCCTTACTATTCTTAGAACCAGGACGGAAAGTTATATGAAAATCAAACCTAGAAAAAAAAAGCGCCCAGCGGGCTTGTCGAGGGCGGAGTCTCTTGGCAGTACGTAGATATTCTAGGTTCTTATGGTCTGTGTAGATCAAGATCGGATGAAAAGCGCCTTCAAGAAGGTATCTCCATTCCTCCAGGGCTAGTTTGATGGCTAAGAGCTCTCTATCGCCAATGTCATAATTCCTCTCTGCTGGGGTCAGCTTCTTGGAAAAGAAAGCAATTGGATGGAGCAGCGCTTTAGGACCAAATCGTTGAGAGAGAATCGCCCCAGCTGCTGTTTCACAGGCGTCTACTTCCAGAATGTATGGCTGAGTAGGATCTGCATGTTTTAGAATGGGAGCTGTGGTAAAGAGTTCCTTCAATTTGTTAAAGGCCGCCTGAGCCTCGGAATTCCATGAGAAGGTATGGTGGGCTTTAGTGAGCTGAGTGATTGGGGCTACTATAGCAGAGAAGCCCTTGATGAATCTGCGGTAAAAATTAGCGAATCCAATAAAGCGTTGAACCCCCTTCTTGTCTGAGGGAGCTGGCCAGTCTAGGATGGCTGAGACCTTTTGGGGATCCATGGCAATTCCTTCAGGGTTAATGAACAGACCCAGAAACTGTACACTCGTCTTTTCAAATTCACATTTTTCGGCCTTAGCGAAGAGTCCATGCACTCGTAGCCTACTTAAAACTTTCAGTACATGCTTCCGATGTTCCTCAAGGTCAGAAGAGAAGATTAAGATATCATCTAAGTACACGATCATGAAGGAATCAATGAAGTCCCGGAAGATATCGTTAACCAGGTGCTGGAAAGTAGCTGGAGCATTACAGAGCCCGAAGGGCATAACAGTGTATTCAAAATGTCCAAATCTTGAGCGAAAGGCGGTTTTCCACTCATCCCCTTCACGTATTCTTACCAAGTTATAGGCGCCCCGAAGATCTAGTTTGGTGAATACTTTAGCTGAACGGAGTTGCTGGAACAGATCAGGAACTAGCGGTAGGGGATAGCGGTTCTTGACTGTTACTTTATTAAGGTCCCTATAATCGATACAAGGTCGGAGTGAGCCATCCTTCTTTTCGACGAAGAAAATGCCTGCGCCTGCGGGAGAGGTGGATGGACGGATGAAGCCCTTGCGAAGGTTATCCTTAATATAGTCCTTGAGTACTTCCGTCTCAGGTTCAGACAGGGGATAGACACGGCCAAAAGGAATCTCTGCCCCAGGAAGTAAGTCAATTGGACAGTCATAAATGCGGTGTGGAGGGAGAGAATCCGCAGCCTTTTCATCGAACACATCCAAAAAATCATGATAAATTGTGGGAATTAAATCTTTGTTAACGTGTTGAAGGCACAAGAGATGGTTAATGTTGGAGAGGCAGAAACGTTGACAGTATTTGGAGGAGAATGAAACTTGTCCAGATACCCAGTCTATCTCTGGGTTATGAGCCCTTAACCAAGGCATGCCAAGGATGATGGGGAACAACGGAGATGGTAATAAATCAAAAGTTAGATACTCCTGATGTCCGTTGGAAATGGAAACTAGCAGGGGTAAGGTCTCCTGAGTGATAGGACCGGAACAGATAGAGGATCCGTCAGCCAACTGGATGGGGAGAACTTGACTGTTGTTGCGGATGGGAAGCCCCAGTCGACGAGCCAGTTGAGAGTCGATGAAACAGGAGCAGGCCCCGGAGTCCAAGATGGCTTTAATTTCGATCACCCCTCTTGGCCCCTGTAGGGATAGAAACAGAGGAACATGAGAAGAGATTCCAACCACTTTCTCAGAACAAAATCCAGTAGATTCCTGGTCCTTACTTGGTGGTCTCACCGGGCAGGCGTTGAGGAAGTGACCAGAGGCCCCACAATACAGGCATAGATTGGAGGTCCGACGGCGTTGTCTTTCCTCAGAGGATAATGAAGCCCTTGCCAGGCCAATCTGCATGGGTTCGGGATCCCCAGGATTCTGTGTCGTAGGTGAGGCATTGTTCACAGATAAGGTAGAAGGTGACCCTGAAGGAGCAGTTCCCCAGGAGGGACGAATAACTCCCATCTTCTCCTGCCGTCTCTCCCTGAACCGCCTATCAATGGGAATAACTAGCTTGATCAGATCCTTGAGAGTAGCTGGCATGCCTATACGGGCAAGCTCGTCTTTTAATGGTTCACTAAGTCCAAGCCTGAATTGGCTCTTAAGAGCCGTGTCATCCCACTGAGTGTCACCACTCCACCGTCTAAAGTCGGATATATACTCCTCCACTGGTCTCCTGCCTTGCTGGAGAGCACGTAGAGCAGCCTCGGCAGATTCAGCCCGACCGGGATCATCATATAGTTCAGATAAGGCAGTGAAAAAACTGGTTACAGTGTCCAAGGCTGGATCTTGATTCTCCCGTAATTGTAAAGCCCAAGCCAGGGGCTCATCCTGAAGGAGAGACATGACGGTCCCCACTTTAATGGCTTCAGAGGAGTAGGTCCGAGGCTGAAGGGAGAAAAATAAAAGGCAGGCTCCTTTGAAGACCCTAAATTGCTGTCGGTCTCCTGAAAACCGTGCAGGCAAGGGAATCTTAGGCTCTGGGGCCGGCAGGGAGATGGCGGCAACCGGAGCGGGGGCTGTAGTCATCTCCTGTAGCCGAGTCTGGAGCTGAAAGCAATTCTGCTGGACTCCCTGGACTGAGATGCGTAAATCCGCAATCTGTCGGCAAAGCTGATCCATGGGGGAGTCATCTCCAGTGGTATCCATCTTTTTAGGCTGTTCGTATCTGTTAGGGTGCTGGTTGCAGGTTCAGGGGTAGTTGACCTTCCCACTAAGAATGAGGTTTTACCCAGATGCGGATCTAAGTGACCACGGGTCTTCACCAACACCTTCCCTAATGGAGATGCTGGAACACCCCCGCCTGGCGGGGATGTCGGACTTAGCAGCCTAGTGCCCACCAGGTCGCAACTGGGATCGCCTCACTAGTGGTTGGGAGAACTAACACCACAATGTAGAGATGAGGCTGGAGTATGGTAACAATCCGGAGTCAGGGCAGGCGGCAGGCAGAGAGGTATCCAGGTACAAGCTGAGGTCAGGGCAGGTGGCAGGCAGAGAGGTATCCAGGTACAAGCTGAGGTCAGGGCAGGCGGCAGGCAGAGAGGTATCCAGGTACAAGCTGAGGTCAGGGCAGGCGGCAGGCAGAGAGGTATCCAGGTACAAGCTGAGGTCAGGGCAGGCGGCAGGCAGAGAGGTATCCAGGTACAAGCTGAGGTCAGGGCAGGCGGCAGGCAGAGAGGTATCCAGGTACAAGCTGAGGTCAGGGCAGGCGGCAGGCAGAGAGGTATCCAGGTACAAGCTGAGGTCAAACCAGAGGAGCGGAGATCAAACAGAGGTCAGGCAAGCCGGGTCGTCAACAGGAAAGCAGGTCAAACAATAATCCTCAGGAGAAGGCGTCCACACTAGCTGTCAGAACGAACAGCACAGAACACTGGCTGGGGGAGGCCTTTTATGGAGGAAATTAGCGCCAAAACTCCCGCGCATGCGCGTACGTGCTCGCGCCTGTGCGCGTCACTTCCGGCGCATACACGTACACGCCCGCGCCTGTACGCGTCACTTCCGGTGCACGCGTAAGACCCTACGCATGCACGCTGCGTTCCACGCATGCGTGCGTAGAACGCCGTGCAACCACGCACAGTCCTGCGCACACCACCATCCAGCGACAAAGCTCCAATACTGGCAGGGTGCGTGCGCGCTGAGAGAGCAGGACGCCGGGACCAAGCCAAAGCGTATTACACCAGGTCGGCAACACACAGACAGATAAAGTACAAAGGCAGAAGACTGATTCGGTATCCAAGGCAGGCAGGGTTTGGTAACGGAATATCAGATATACGTAGGTACCGAATCAGAAAGCAGAGAGATAGTCAGGAATGCAATAGGTCATAACAGATATCAACAATGCCTAGTCTTGGGTGTGAGGTCCGTGGTCTCTACACCCTGGAACTAGTCTGAAGTATAACACAATGATAACACAGAAGTAATCTGGCTCAATGTGAATTCCCAGGTCCTCCTGGTTCTAACACACTGTTGGATCTGACTAAGGTCTGAGTGCTTCCACATAAGTGTTCGCAACGGCAGACAACCTGAGACTGGCCAGCAGTGACTATATATAGAGCAGCGCTCTCCGGCGCCGCCCATCAGCGATCAAGCAATAGCCACTTGCCTTGAGGTCAGCTGACCAACCTGGTCAGCTGATCCCTCCTTGTTTGTCATAAAGGTTCTGCCCCTCAGCGCGTACGTGCGTATTCAGACACACCAGACGCACGCTGCTGCGGAAAAACCGCAGCGCTGGACGCGAAATCAGCCGCCTTGCCGCCAGTACACGCGGCGGCTTTTCCGTGTTTTCTCACACTTGGTCATTGAGTAACTGTGTGTCCAGGTTGCAAAAAGTGGGTGGAGCTAAAAACAAATTTCACTGGAAAATATAAACTGCAGCCATTCTTACATGGTTAATGGCAGGGTTGTCAAACTTTGCACAGTTGGTCACTGGGTGACTGGGACTAATATTCAGAAAAGTGGGTGGAGCCTACAACAGCCAATTAAAATTCACCTATTGATTTTCAAGGGGAATATTTACATTGCTGCCATTCATACACAGTTAATGGCAGAGGCCTAAAATCTGCTACAGTCAGTCACTGGGAGACTGGGGTTTACATTCTGAAAAGGGAGCGAGCCAAAAACAGCCGATCAGATTTTAATTTCAATGGTAAAATGCAACTTATTGATGCCAAAGACTCCACAGCTCATAAAGTTGGTCATTGAGTGACTGTATGTCAAGGTTAGAAATAGTGTCCCAAACATGCATTATTTCGATACTTCCAACTAAGACACTCTCTGAAAACCCAAATTGGACTAGAAAATGTAGTATTACGTCCTTCAGAATTGGAAAAACATCTTCTAAATAAAAACAGAACCAAGCAGATCTCTACTCTTTATAATTTCCTAATGACACACAACACCTCCTATAAACCATACGCTATCAGAGAGAAGTGGCTAGCAGCTGAACCTACTATATCCCAGGAACATTGGGCAGAACATATGGACTGTTATGCTAAAACAGTTATAGCCTCTCAGGACAAACTTATAAACAGTAAGTGGTTTCATCTAGCATACCTTTCCCCACTGAGACTATCCAAAAAGAGTCCCTTGTCAAATGACAGATGTTTTAAATGTAAATCCACTAATGCTGATTTTATATATTGTACATGGTCCTGTCCTATGGTCAATCATTACTGGAAGTCTGTGATGCATTTTATAAGAGACTCTTTGAATCTACCAGTCATACTAGATCTAAAACTTTGCTTATTAGGCATCACGGGAAACCAGAGCCGGGACAAGGTCCTCCAGCACCCAAGGCTGAGACAGCAAAGTGCGCCCCTCCATCCCTCCCACCCCAGCTGTCACACACTGATTGCTATTAGACTAAGAGGCCCCTCCCTCATCCCTCCCACCCCAGCCGTCACACACTGATTGCTATTACACTAAGAGGCCCCTCCATCCCTCCCACCCCAGCTGTCACACACTGATTGCTATTAGACTAAGAGGCCCCTCCCTCATCCCTCCCACCCCAGCCGTCACACACTGATTGCTATTACACTAAGAGGCCCCTCCATCCCTCCCACCCCAGCCGTCACACACTGATTGCTATTACACTAAGAGGCCCCTCCTCCATCCCTCCCCAGCCGGCACACACTGATTGCTATTACACTAAGAGACTCCTCCCCATCCCTCCCACACCAGCCGTCACACACTGATTGCTATTACACTAAGAGGCCCCTCCCCCATCCCTCCCACCCCAGCAGTCACACACTGATTGCTATTACACTAAGAGGCCCCTCCTCCATCCATCCCTCCCTCCCCAGCCGTCACACACTGATTGCTATTAGACTAAGAGGCCCCTCCCTCATCCCTCCCACCCCAGCCGTCACACACTGATTGCTATTAGACTAAGAGGCCCCTCTCCCATCCCTCCCACCCCAGCCGTCACACCGATTGCTATTACACTAAGAGGCCCCTCCATCCCTCCCACCCCAGCCGTCACACACTGATTGCTATTACACTAAGAGGCCCCTCCCCATCCCTCCCACCCCAGCCGTCACACACTGATTGCTATTACACTAAGAGGCCCCTCCTCCATCCCTCCCACCCCAGCCGTCACACACTGATTACTATTACACTAAGAGGCCCCTCCTCCATCCCTCCCACCCCAGCCGTCACACACTGATTACTATTACACTAAGAGGCCCCTCCATCCCTCCCACCCCAGCCGTCACACACTGATTGCTATTAGACTAAGAGGCCCCTCCCCCATCCCTCCCACCCCAGCCGTCACACACTGAATGCTATTAGACTAAGAGGCCCCTCCTCCATCCTTCCCACCCCAGCCGCCACACACTGATTGTTATTACACTAAGAGGCCCCTCCCCATCCCTCCCCAGCCGGCACACACTGATTGCTATTAGACTAAGAAGTGCCACAGGGCCCACAAGCTCCCCAACCCTCTAGTTATCTGGCTTGCAGTCACTGCCATGTATCCCCTTTTCTTATTTCTTTCTGCTTCAAACACAATTAGTCATGACAGCTGAATGAATTGTGCGCCCCCTCCTACACTGCGCCCTGAGGCTGGAGCCTCTCCAGCCTATGCCTCGGCCCGGCCCTGCGGGAAACATTCTCTGCTCCAAATACCAACTGTCCCTAATCCGTATCTTACTATTCTACGCTAGAAAATTGATAATTCTTAAATGGAATCATCCCACTGCCCCCACTCTGTCCAACTGGAAAAAACTGATTAATGACGCCCTACCCCTATATAAGCTTACATATCAATCAAGAAACCAATACCAAAAATTTGATAAAAATATGGGATAGATGGGTAAAAAGCCATAAGTACTATCATACCTAATCTTGATATTACTGCCTCGGTACAGGACCTTGTGCAAGTGTGACCTCTCTCATAATTATAGATGCTAAAACTGTATCAAACACTGTTCAATGATATGTATACCCTTGACCTACGTACAACTTATGTACCTCATTCCTACCAACTTGTATGATGTATATATATATAAATGTATATTTGTCTCTGAGTTACATCACGATAACAATACTGACTGTCATAATCAAGCTGAATTGTTGAGTTATTTTTATTTTGTTCTTTGTTGAAAACTCAATAAAAATTCTCTTAAAAAAAAAAAAAAAGATTAGAAATAGTGGGTGGGGCCAAAAACAACTAACTTTTTACATGGGAAAATATAAATTGCAGCTATTCTTACACTTTTAATGGCCGGGTCCTCAAACTTCACACAGTTGGCAAATTCTTGACTGGGACTAATATTCAGAAAAGTGGGTGGAGCCTACAAGAGCCAATCAAAATTCACGGTTTGATTTTCAAGGGGAATATTGAAATGTCTGCCATTCTTACACTGTTAATGGCAGAGGCTTCAAACGTGACTGGGGTTCAAATTCACTAAAGGGGTGGAGCCACAAACAGCCAATCAGATCTCTTTGCTGGATAAACTGTTTCCATTCACACAATTGTTATGCTAGGATCCCGCAAGTTCACAAACTTGCTCATTGAGTGACTTTGTGTCCAGGTTACAAAAAGTAGGAAGAGCCAAGAACAAATTTCACTGGGAAAATGTCAACTGCAGCCCTTCTTACACTGTTAATGGCAGGGTTCTTAAACTTTGCACAGTTGGTTACTGGGTGACTGGGATTAATATTCAGAAAAGTGGGTGGAGCCTAAGAAAGCATATTCACCTGTTGATTTTCAAGGGAAATATTAAAATTGCTGCCATTCTTGCACTGTTAATAGCAGATGCCTCAAACCTGCTACAGTTGGTCATTGGGTCACTGGCGTTCAAATTCAGAAAAGGGGGATGAGCCAAAAACACACAATCAGATTTGTTTTTAATGATACCAAGGACCCGAAAGCTCACAAACTTGGTCACTGGGTGACTGTGGGTCAAGGTTACACAAAGTGGGTGGAGTAAAAAAAAATTTACTGGGAAAATATAAACTGCAGCCATTCTTACACTGTTATGGCAGGGTTCTCAAACTTTGCACAGTTGGTCAATGCGTGAATGAGATTAATATTCAGGGAGGTGGGTGGAGCCTATAATAGCCAATCAAAATTCACCTGTTGATTTTCAAGGGTAATATTTAAAGTGCTTCCATTTTTACACTGTTAATAGCAGATTCCTCTGCTATTATTCCTCTGCTGATATATTTAATTTCTATGGGAATATACAAATTATTGATGCCAAAGCTCACAAAATTGGTCATTGAGTGTTTGTGTGTGAGGGTTAGAAAAAGTGGGCGGAGCCGACACCAGCCAAATACATACCCGGGCAACCCTGGGTCATCAGCTAGTACATAATAATAATATGGTAGGACATTAGACTATGACTATGGTAGGATTAGATTGTAAGCTCCTCTGAGGACAGTCAGTGACATGACTATGTACTCTGTAATGTGCTGCGGGAGATGTCAGTGCTATATAAATACATAATAATAATATGGTAGGACATTAGACTATGACTATGGTAGTATTATTAGTGTGAGCTCCTCTGAGGACAGTCAGTGACATGACTATGTACTCTGTATTGTGCTGCAGAAGATGTCAGTGCTATATAAATACATAATAATATGGTAGGACATTAGACTAGGACTATGGTAGGATTAGATTGTGAGCTCATCTGAGGACAGTCAGTGACAGGACTATGTACTCTGTAATGTGCTGCAGAAGATGTCAGTGCTATATAAATACATAATAATAATATGGTAGGACATTAGACTAGGACTATGGTAGGATTACATTGTTAGCTCCTCTGAGGACAGTCAGTGACATGACTATGTGCTCTGTAATGTGCTGCAGAAGATGTCAGTGCTATATAAATACATAATAATAATATGGTAGGACATTAGACTAGGACTATGGTAGGATTAGAGTGTGAGCTCCTCTGAGGACAGTCAGTGACATGACTATGTACTCTGTAAAGTGCTGCAGGAGATGTCAGTGCTATATAACTACATAATAATAATATGGTAGGACATTAGACTATGACTATGGTAGGATTAGAGTGTGAGCTTCTCTGAGGACAGTCAGTGACATGACTATGTACTCTGTAATGTGCTGCAGAAGATGTCAGTGCTATATAAATACATAATAATAATATGGTAGGACATTAGACTATGACTATGGTAGGATTAGAGTGTGAGCTCCTCTGAGGACAGTCAGTGACATGACTATGTACTCTGTAATGTGCTGCAGAAGATGTCAGTGCTATATAAATACATAATAATAATATGGTAGGACATTAGACTATGACTATAGCAGGATTAGAGTGTGAGCTCCTCTGAGGACAGTCAGTGACATGACTATGTACTCTGTAAAGTGCTGCAGAAGATGTCACTGCTATATAAATACATAATAATATGGTAGGACATTAGGCTAGGACTATGGTAGGATTACATTATGAGCTCCTCTGAGGACAGTCAGTGACATCACTATGTACTCTGTAAAGTGCTGCAGAAGATGTCACTGCTATATAAATACATAATAATATGGTAGGACATTAGGCTAGGACTATGGTAGGATTACATTATGAGCTCCTCTGAGGACAGTCAGTGACATGACTATGTACTCTGTAATGTGCTGCAGGAGATGTCAGTGCTATATAAATACATAATAATATGGGAGGACATTAGACTATGACTATGGTAGGATTAGAGTGTGAGCTCCTCTGAGGACAGACAGTGACATGACTATGTACTCTGTAATGTGCTGCAGAAGATGTCACTGCTATATAAATACATAATAATAATATGGTAGGACATTAGACTATGACTATGGTAGGATTAGAGTGTGAGCTCATCTGAGGACAGTCAGTGACAGGACTATGTACTCTGTAATGTGCTGCAGAAGATGTCAGTGCTATATAAATACATAATAATAATATGGTAGGACATTAGACTAGGACTATGGTAGGATTACATTGTTAGCTCCTCTGAGGACAGTCAGTGACATGACTATGTGCTCTGTAATGTGCTGCAGAAGATGTCAGTGCTATATAAATACATAATAATAATATGGTAGGACATTAGACTAGGACTATGGTAGGATTAGAGTGTGAGCTCCTCTGAGGACAGTCAGTGACATGACTATGTACTCTGTAAAGTGCTGCAGGAGATGTCAGTGCTATATAACTACATAATAATAATATGGTAGGACATTAGACTATGACTATGGTAGGATTAGAGTGTGAGCTTCTCTGAGGACAGTCAGTGACATGACTATGTACTCTGTAATGTGCTGCAGAAGATGTCAGTGCTATATAAATACATAATAATAATATGGTAGGACATTAGACTATGACTATAGCAGGATTAGAGTGTGAGCTCCTCTGAGGACAGTCAGTGACATGACTATGTACTCTGTAAAGTGCTGCAGAAGATGTCACTGCTATATAAATACATAATAATATGGTAGGACATTAGGCTAGGACTATGGTAGGATTACATTATGAGCTCCTCTGAGGACAGTCAGTGACATCACTATGTACTCTGTAAAGTGCTGCAGAAGATGTCACTGCTATATAAATACATAATAATATGGTAGGACATTAGGCTAGGACTATGGTAGGATTACATTATGAGCTCCTCTGAGGACAGTCAGTGACATGACTATGTACTCTGTAATGTGCTGCAGGAGATGTCAGTGCTATATAAATACATAATAATATGGGAGGACATTAGACTATGACTATGGTAAGATTAGAGTGTGAGCTCCTCTGAGGACAGTCAGTGACATGACTATGTACTCTGTAATGTGCTGCAGGAGATGTCAGTGCTATATAAATACATAATAATATGGGAGGACATTAGACTATGACTATGGTAGGATTAGAGTGTGAGCTCCTCTGAGGACAGACAGTGACATGACTATGTACTCTGTAATGTGCTGCAGAAGATGTCACTGCTATATAAATACATAATAATAATATGGTAGGACATTAGACTATGACTATGGTAGGATTAGAGTGTGAGCTCCTCTGAGGACAGTCAGTGACATGACTATGTACTCTGTAATGTGCTGCAGGAGATGTCAGTGCTATATAAATACATAATAATAATAATATGGGAGGACATTAGACTATGACTATGGTAGGATTAGAGTGTGAGCTCCTCTGAGGACAGACAGTGACATGACTATGTACTCTGTAATGTGCTGCAGAAGATGTCACTGCTATATAAATACATAATAATAATATGGTAGGACATTAGACTATGACTATGGTAGGATCAGAGTGTGAGCTCCTCTGAGGACAGTCAGTGACATGACTATGTACTCTGTAATGTGCTGCAGAAGATGTCACTGCTATATAAATACATAATAATATGGTAGGACATTAGGCTAGGACTATGGTAGGATTACATTATGAGCTCCTCTGAGGACAGTCAGTGACATGACTATGTACTCTGTAATGTGCTGCAGAAGATGTCAGTGCTATATAATACATAATAATAATATGGTAGGACATTAGACTATGACTATGGTAGGATTAGATTGTGAGCTCCTCTGAGGACAGTCAGTGACAGGACTCTTTGGGGTGCTTATAGCTGAAGTCAGCCACAGGTGTCGCCCCAGAATCCCCCCCACATGTGAATGGCCCCCCTTATCATACGCCGCACATCCCTTCTGCGTTCCGCCTGCCGCGTCTGTCTGGCCCGATGAGTAAGAAGGATGATCCCGCAGAATGGCAGTAATACAGTTATAATGATGTCAAGAAAATTACCCATCCATCAAGTTTGGCCTCTCGGAGCTGCCGGCGGTGAAATCTCGTTTACCGACAAACCGTCAGAAGCGGAAGGTTAACAAACAGCAATAGGAAATCAATATCAGCCTCAGACTCTCTCCTTCCAGGCCACAGTGAGGCGTTATTCCACCATGCGGTGCATTACCTGTAATATGCCGATCGGCGTTGGTGCTGTCGGGAGGGATGTGGCTGAGAGGACTCGGATGACCAGAGGATTGAGCGCCTGTCTTTGCTGTGGTGACAATAAAGAGCTGCTTATGGCCAGAGTCCCGTAACAATCCAATATCTTGTCTGAGCATTCCTGTAAGCGGCCGACAGCGGTCTGATCTCCTGCAGGGAAACACAAAGCACAGGTTCTCATTCCTACTGGGACTGATGGCTGCCGGACACTGCTGCCATCACTAGCCGGTCCGGGGTAAAGGGTCACTCTACAGATATAAACTAACCTGACGCAGGTATAGAGTCATCCAGGTGATCCGCACACGCTTTTTGAACCAAGTTCAATGTTTTAATCCAAGTTAAGTGACACATTCCATTCCATATACCAACGATTGGTTTCTGGGCCCAGTGAGGTCCCCTTTGTCAAGGTAACAAACACAGAATGAGTGTGCGGATCACCTGGATTCTTCTATATGTGAGTTTGATCCAGCATCTCCACGGTGGCGTGCAATTCCATATGGACTTGTGGTGACGCAGGTAGAGCACGCTCTCAGAGATGGCCCCCATACAGTGAGACTTAAAGTGGACCTGAACTCTTGCACAGGACAGAAGGAGCACAAAGAGAAATGCACCCTGTATGTATTTAGAGAGTTTAGCCTGTCTACTTCCCCCTCATCCCAACTAATCCCAACTTTAATCTCTCAGCTATGTCAGCTGACTGCCATGGAAGAGCAGCTAATTTGTAGCTAATCCCAGCCAGGTCACTATCTGCATGGAGTTTGTGTGTTCTTCCCGTGTCGGTGTTGGTTTCCTCCGAGCACTCCGGTTTCCTCCCACATCCCAAAAACATACAGATAAGTTAATTGGCTTCCCCCTAAATTGGCCCTAGAGTACGATACACACACTACATGATACATACATAGACATATGACTCTGGGAGGGATTAGATTGTGAGCTCCTCTGATACATACACTACACGATACATACACAGACATATGACTATAGTAGGGACTAGATTGTGAGCTCCTCTGATACATAAACTACACGATACATACATAGACATAGGACTATGGTAGGGACTAGATTGTGAGCTCCTCTGAGGGACGGTTAGGTGACAATTTTATAATTTGTAAACACAGGATGTTAACCCTATGTCTGCTTCCATGAAAGCAGGAAGTAGACAAACTGCAAATCTATGTTAAGATTTGTATCAGCTGTAACAAAGAAATGTTTTTCTATAAAGGTAATTATGCTGTTGCGTATCTTATAGAGCAGAGAGCAAGTTCTGAGTTCAGGTCTGCTTTAAAGGTAACCTGTAGTGACATATAGTAGAACGCAGTAATTTATTAAGGATACCCACTTTGTGTCAGTTACCCTGGTTTCAGCATCAGAAATACTTCCTGTATTGCTGTACGTTGGTATGTAGCCTCACCCTCCCAGTGCTGTTCAGTCTAAGCTGTTTAGCTATGCAGAATTCTCCTCCGAAACCCAGAGCATTCTGGGAAACCAGGTATATTTTCTTCTGGCTTCAGAACTCTCAATAAACAAAAAATTCTTATACAAGATGTCAGTGCTGCACAAATTATTCTGTTTTTGAGCCATAGCCTTTTAAAGGTGATCAGCAGGTTGCAGATGCGAGCTACTTATCACCTTTTCATCGTAGGATGATTACCGGCAAGTGCTATTTGTGATTTCACTTGCGCTATGGCTGATCGCTAGGGAACATTACTCAGGGGGAAGGCAGAGCGATGCTCCCATGTCCCGGGCGATGGGGAGCGAGGCTTTAGGCTGTGGGGCTGTCCTTCAGGACCACGGCCTCGCTCCCCACCCATGTGCGCACACCTACTGAACATCACCGACATCTTCCGCTGCTGCATCTGGGGGTCTCCTTTAATAAGAAGACCCCTAGAGCTCCCCGTCGGGTCGCCGCAGATCACCTAACAGATCACCTAAGTCCCCACCCCCGCAGCTGCACCAATGCCCCTCAGTAATTAATCTACCATGGCTGGACACCCGACACCTCTCACTGCAGCGACGCTGTAATTACTGTATCTCTCGCTGGAATTACTGTTATCGGAGCTCCAACAAGACCTGCTTGGCCAGTCCAGCACCTTCACCCTCGGTTTCTTTAGCAAGGCAGCGGGGGTCTTGGAGGTGTGTTTGGGGTCGTTATGCTGGTATGCTGCCCTGCAGACCAGTTTCTGAAGAGAAGGGATGATGCTCTGCTTCAGTAGGTCACAGTACAGGTCGGCATTCAGCCCCCCAGTGCCGGCAACACTCATGCACCCCAAACCATGACACTCCCACCACCATGCTTCACTGTAGGCGGGACACACTTGTCTCTGCACTCCTCACCTGGTTGCCACCACATGCCTGTCACCATCTGACCCAAACAAGTTTATCTTAGTCTCATTAGACTGCAGGACATGGTTTCAATAATCCATGCTCAGACTCCTTAGTCTGCTTGTCTTTCTTGTGTGTCATCTTTAGAACAACAGCCATGCAGACCAGTGTGATACGGGGTATGGTCTGAGCCATGACAGGCTGACCCCTCTTCCCTTCCCCCTCTGCAGTAATGCAGGACTCGTGTCTATTTGCAGAAGACAACCTCTGGATAGGACACTCAGCACCTGCACTCTATGTATTACGTCAACCATGGTGAGGACTGTTCTGAGGGGAACCTGTCCTGTTACACCGCTGTATGATCTTGGCCACCGTGGTGCAGCTCAGTGTCAGGGTGTTGCCAATATTCACCTGAGACCTTGTAACACTAACCAGTCACATGACCCGGGGGAGGGAAAATGTCTGATTGGGCAGAATTCTTCTATAAGCTCCTCAGAGAGTTCTCTGCCATGAGCAGCCATGCTGAGCTTCCAGTGACCGGTATGAGAGAGTGTGAGAATGATAACACCAAATGTAACACACCTCCTGCTCCCCAGTCACACCTGATACCTTGTAACACTAACCAGTCACATGACCCCAGGAAGGGAAAATGTCTGATTGGGCAGAATTCTTCTATAAGCTCCTCAGAGAGTTCTCTGCCATGAGGAGCCATGCTGAGCTTCCAGTGACCAGTATGAGAGAGTGTGAGAATGATAACACCAAATGTAACACACCTCCTGCTCCCCAGTCACACCTGAGACCTTGTAACACTAACCAGTCACATGACCCCAGGGAGGGAAGATGTCAGATTGGTCAGAATTCTTCTATAAGCTCCTCCCTAGAGAAGTCTCTGCCATGAGGAGCCATGCTGAGCTTCCAGTGACCAGTATGAGAGAGTGTGAGAGCGATAACACCAAATGTAACACACCTCCTGCTCCCCAGTCACACCTGAGACCTTGTAACGCTAACCAGTCACATGACCCTGGGAGGGAAAATGTCTGATTGGGCAGAATTCCTCTATAAGCTCCTCAGAGAGTGCTCTGCCATGAGGAGCCATGCTGAGCTTCCAGTGACCAGTATAGAGAGTGTGAGAGCCATAACACCAAATGTAACACACCTCCTGCTCCCCATTCACACCTGAGACCTTGTAACACTAACCAGTCACATGACCCCAGGGAGGGAAAATATCTGATTGGGCAGAATTCCTCTATAAGCTCCTCAGAGAGTTATCTGCCATGAGGAGCCATGCTGAGCTTCCAGTGACCAGTATAGAGAGTGTGAGAGTGATAACACCAAATGTAACACACCTCCTGCTCCCCAGTCACACCTGAGACCTTGTAACACTAACCAGTCACATGACCCCAGGGAGGGAAAATGTCTGATTGGGCAGAATTCTTCTATAAGCTCCTCAGAGAGTTTCCTTCCATGAGGAGCCATGCTGAGCTTCCAGTGACCAGTATGAGAGAGTGTGAGAGCCATAACACCAAATGTAACACACCTCCTGCTCCCCAGTCACACCTGAGACCTGTAACACTAACCAGTCACATGACCCCGGGGAGGGAAAATGTCTGATTGGGCAGAAAGCTGACGTTGTTCACTTAGGGGAGTACTCACTTTTGTTGCCAGCGGTTTAGACATTAATGGTGATATGGCTACACGTTATGTATTATTCAGCCCCCTGCAGACTATCTATAGGGTGACACAGATATCACAGGGGACGCTCAGTAATGGGTATGTGCGGGGAGACAGACGAGCGGGATTTCGGAGAACGGTGACAGCTCGGTATAAAGGTGACAGATAATGCGGCGGCAGAACTGCGATCACTTCTCACGCTAATAAAGTGTCTGAAGAGGAAGCTGACTGATGCAGCCCCGCAGTGTAACTAATTCCATCAATCAGCGCCGTCCTGCCGCTAATTGTCTGTATTCGCTGCCTGAGCCGGTCGGGATAACGAGACAGCCGCAGGATTTCACCAGAAATTGATTCTGCGAATGACAAAACTATCACGACGCCGGCATATAAATCCCAGGAGCCAACGTCAGAGGCCTGCGAGTCACCGCGCTGCGGAGAGCGCCTACAGGCCAGAGACGTCTCCGAGGGGGAGGGATCACACCAGAGCCCGCCCCATATCCAGGAGTCAATGTCAGAAGCCTAGCGAGTCACTGCTCTGCGGAGAGCGCCTACAGGCCAGAGACGTCTCCGAGGGGGCGGGATCACACCAGAGCCCGCCCCATATCCAGGAGTCACCGCGCTGCGGAGAGCGCCTACAGGCCAGCGATGTCTCTGAGGGGGCGGGATCACACCAGAGCCCGCCCCATATCCAGGAGTCAATGTCAGAGGCCTAGCGAGTCACTGCGCTGCGGAGAGCACCTACGGGCCAGAGACGCCCCATATCCAGGAGTCACTGCGTTGCGGAGAGCGCCTACAGGCCAGAGAGATGTCTTCGAGGGGGCGGGATCACACCAGAGCCCGCCCCATATCCAGGAGTCACCGTGCTGCGGAGAGCGCCTACAGGCCAGGGACGTCTCCGAGGGGGCGAGATCACACCAGAGCCCGCCCCATATTCAGGAGCCAATGTCAGAGGCCTAGCGAGTGCCCGCGCTGCGGAGAGCGCCTACAGGCCAGAGACGTCTCCGGGGCCGGGATCTCACCACCGAAACCGTAAAAAGGCCGCATGCGGCTAGTGGGCTAATTGGCTGCCGGCATAGACACTATTACAAAATATCGGCAATGGAGCGCCAGAACATAAATTTGGAAAACCAGCGCCCACTATATATCGGGCTTCGTGGGCGCCCAAATGCTGATATTTTGCAGCGTCCAAGATTTTTCTGGGTTTTTTTGTTGCAGATGCGATCAGGGGGACTTTAGGTTTAGGCATTAGGGAGGTAGTTTGTTTTCGGGGGTGGGGGGGGGGGGGAGGGGAAGTTTAGGCATTAGCCAGGGAGTGGTTGTGGGATGGGTTCAGTTAGTTTTACGTATTTGGTAGTTTGTCCAGGTGTCGGGGTTGGTTTTAGGCATTAGGTAGATAGTGTGTGCAGGTGAGGGGGAGAGGTAAGGTTAGGCATCAGGGGGAGGGTTCTGTGCAAGAGTAGGGTTAGGTTTGGCCATAGTAAAATATTGGTATTTAACCTCCCTGGTAGTAATCCTTAGCGACACTCTACTCACCTCCCGGGGATCCACACGTCAGTAGCCGTTCCCCTTCCTGTCCTCCGAGGCTCTGACTCACTCTGGTGAGATTGCCGTCAGTGATCTCACTACAGGGTTACAGCGCCACCCAGAGGAAGGAGGTATAATTGCAGCGCTGGAGCCCAGGAAGGAGAGTGAGAGCAGGGGCTGCTGCTGGTTTTCTTGCAGTATGATTGTTTCCTGATTTTAGGCTCTGAAATTTGCTGAAAAGACCCTAAAATCCAGAAATAATCATACCGCCAGGGGGGTTAATATTGGAGTTTTACACTTTTATAGTAAAATATTTTACCATCAGCATTACTGGGCACTCCAATTTACAGGCACCTTTATTAAGCAATTAAGCATATGCCTCCCGCCTGCTCTGCTACCCCAGAAACGGAACCCAGCAAATCCTGAAAACAACTGTAAGGCTGTAATGGCGCCCAAGTGTCCCGCCCCTTTTTTGCCTGCGCCGCGGCAGGACTTCATTACTGCTGATCTATTATAAGAGTTCAGGAAACGTAATAAAACACTATATACTCACCTGCGAGGAGCGGCAGGAAGCTGATGGTCAGGGTGAGGCCCCGCCTCTCTGCCTGCACAGAGCGAAGGCTTCCCGCCTTTTCCAGCATCTCTGCCGATGGCTGCTTTATGGCTGTGTGAGAAGAGGAGAAATCACGCAAGATTGGACAATATCGACCATTCAATGCATTTACCTACAGGAGGAAGATATATAATTTACTACCCCTTCATCACTGACCAAGCCAGATATAATGTACACAGCCGAAGGATGGAAAGATAAAAGCACCCAAAAGAAACATATACAGACAGATTATAGAGAGGAAAAGTGTGGCTTACTTCTTGTAGTTCACACATACTAATCTACTAGGCCAACTTTTATCAGGATGAAAAAGACAACGCGTTTCTCGGTATTGTGCCTGCTTCTGAGTACGGCCGCGCTTCATGTGGGCCAGAAGATGTGTACGTTTGTTCGAGTCACTGGTAAATCGGGCGCAGGGCGAGCTGACTGCCAGCTCTCCCCGGCGGTGTTAAATACTATTCCCCTCCGAGTTGTCGCAACTCGAAGGAAGATGTAATTTGGGGTCCGGCAACCGCCAGAGCCCCTAATTATTCTTACACACCCCACACAGACGGTTCTCCATGCTCTGGGTAATCTCAGGAAATATAAAGAATATACTCCCATACTGATCACCTCATTTCTTCCTTTGTACGCGGAATTCAGGGTCCGGCTATTGCTAGCGCTGAATTTACACAGCGTCACTATAGCCGTAATTAACATTGGCCTACGGCAGCGGCCAAATCTGGTCAATGTAAGCACCAAGGGAGGTCTGGTAGCTCGGTAGGAGCAGGAGTGATCCGGGAATGTGCAGTTCACACGTGCCACACGTATATGCCCAGAATTCTCCCGTCCACAGCTGCAGCTACAGCCGGGCAAGTGTGGACATACAGGAGCATGGACACATAGGGAGAGCAGACACGCAGGTAGAGCGGACATACAAGGAGTGAAAACTTGCAGGGAGAGGGGACATGCAGGGAGAGCAGACAGGCAAAGAGTGAAAACTTGCAGGGAGAGGGGACATGCAGGGAGAGCAGACAGGCAGGGAGAGCGGACAGGCAAAGAGTGAAAACTTGCAGGGAGAGGGGACATGCAGGGAGAGCAGACAGGCAGGGAGAGCGGACAGGCAGAGAGTGAAAACTTGCAGGGAGAGCGGACAGGCAGGAAGTGAAAACTTGCAGGGAGCGCGGACATGCAGGTAATGTAGACATACAGGGAGAGGGGGTATGCAGGAAGAGGGGACATGCAGGGAGAGCGGACATGAAGGGAGCATGGTAAGGCAGGGAGAGCGGACATGCAGAGAAAGGGGGCATACAGGGAGTGTAGACAGGCAGGGAGAGCGGACAGGCAGGGAGAGCGGAAAGGCAGGGAGAGCGGAAAGGCAGGGAGAGCGGAAAGGCAGGGAGAGCGGAAAGGCAGGGAGAGCGGAAAGGCAGGGAGTGTAGATGGACAGGCAGGGAGAGCAGACAGGCAGGGAGAGCAGACAGGCAGGGAGAGCAGACAGGCAGGGTGAGCGGAAAGGCAGGGAGAGCAGACATGCAGGGAGAGCGGAAAGGCAGGAAGAGCAGACATACAGGGAGAGCAGAGAGGCAGGGAGAGCGGACAGGCAGGGAGAGCGGACAGGCAGGGAGAGCGGACAGGCAGGGAGTGTAGACGTGCAGGGAGAGAGTACAGGCAGGGAGAGCGGAAAGGCAGAGAGAGCGCACATGCAGGAAATGCAGCATGGGACAGAGCATGTACTGATCCTTCTGCTTCCATTCAGCTGGTTTCAGGAGTGTCGGACAGCTGCGCTCCATGTTGGATGGGCTGTATCGATGCGTGGCTCTCTGCTCCAAGGCAGGGTTTCTTAGCGCACAGTGCCTGAACTGGCCACAATGCTATAGTGCGCGGCCCACACAGCCGTAATATGGGATTCTGGCGATTGCCAAACCCCAAAATACTTCTCTCTGTGTTGCAATGAGGAGGAATATCACCGGCAGCAGGGTGACCGGTCATTCAGCTCACCTTATGCCTAAGTGACTGAGCGGCAACCTGCCATGTACCATGCCATGCTCACCCTTTGACGATGAAGTGTCGGTTTTCAGATCTCGGGAGGACTGCGTGTGTCTGTGGAGCCTCTGCGCAGCCGCCTTCGTATCCATCTGGCTTCCCGCTGACTTGCGCCTCTCTAGACGGCCTGTTGGCGTCTTGTCCGATAGTATCATGGCGGATAATCCAGCGTTAGAGATTTCTGACCTGAGCAAACGAGAATTCAGAACATTTCTATACAGAGAAAGCGTGGAATAACAAATCGCGGGTTTCATCTGCTGTAGCCGCCGGCCGTGTGATCTGCAGGTCGGGACGATGGTCTGCTCATGGCAGAGTGAGGCACTATGGGTAGCCGGAGTAAGCAGCGTAATTTGGCCACGCCTTTACTGCCATAAATCGACGTAGAGATTCCCGCGTCAGCACAGAGCGGCCAGAGGAGACAACTACTTTCTAGGCTTTAAAGCTCTCATTCATATCCCAGTACATTTTAATTAATTAGCAGTGTGTTTTATATGTCTGTACTGTGTACAAAAAATTGAAATCACCTGGCTGGTGTTATCCTATAGATCCTTTTCCTGCTGAGCTTGGAGTGCAATATTACTGGAGAGAAAGCTGCCCAGTCTCCTCCCCCATACCCACCTACATTAGGCAGTCAGGGAGGAGCTAGAAGGAAGGACCAGCTAGTCGTTTGCTAAGAGCACAGATCACCTGGCCCCGCCCACCTCCTCACTTTGTAGCCAGCACAAGACTGTAGAATTAGCGCCCATTACTTAGCTTAGGAGTTCGTACACAACTGAGGCTGGTTTCACACTGTAAACCGGCGGCAGCGTTGCCATGCGACTGGATGACCGCATCGCACCATTAAAAATAGACTTTGGGGATTTCCACATTAATTTGCGGTAATCCCCCTTCTGGCGGACAGGAAGTGAGGCCTATAGCCCTCCCTTCCTGTGGCGGAAATACTAATTGCGCGGAAGTGTATTGAAAAAATACGCTTCAGAGCATGAGCAATGCCAAATACGTTTAAAAATCTGCATCGCCATCGACTTACGGTCCGCCACATGTTGCAGCGCATGTTACCTGACGAGGCATGGATGCTTCCGATGCAACGCATCCAGTGTGAAAGGCTCCAAAGACTTTATTGCCCTAACCCAGGGGTAGGGAAGCTATGGCATCTGGCTCACCTACAAATCAGTAGGGGGTTTATTCACTAAGCTACACTGCTCAAGCAGCACAGCTTAGTGTGGCAGCGCAAGTTACATTTTCAAAGTAGGCACCCTACTGCTGTAGCATGCACCACTAACTTACTCACTACTGCTGTAGCATGCACAACTAACTTACTCACCCTACCTCAAAACTAACGGCTGAATTGTCCCACTGTTGGTCGTTCGGGGTCATTCACTGAAGGGGGTGCAGAGAGAAGGGAGAGGGGGCTCTGTAACTCTGCTGAGATGAATAAATGCAGCAGGATTAAGACCACCGCTGTACATCTTAGTGTGATGCCAATACCATCTATGTGTCTCAGGGTTCCTCTTCTGCCTGCCATACTCCGTGCGGTGCTCACGTTTGTGTTCTGATGACATTACACAGCAGTGTTATCAGGTCATTTCCCATGTTAGTGCAGTGAATGCTGTTTTTGTATAGGTGTTTGTGCAGTCCTGTTAACTCCTTTACCTTTTGCCTGGATTCTCCTGGATAATGTTGGAGGCGGCTGGCACGGGGAATCTGATGGGCTGCGATTTCTCACCTCTTACAAGCGTTGGCTCTGTTGGAAAAGGACAGAACATCAATACAAACAACCTCTCTGCAGACACATGCAGAATTACACCGCAGAAAATCACAGAGCCAACCGAAACGACCTTCTTCAATTGCATGCATCCTCGTCACACTCCTGAAAATGACTTTAAAAAAAAATTCCGGGGGCGGAGCCTGCTATGCCCGTGTGAAGACGTCTTCCAAGAGAGCTCCTGCTCCCACTCGCCTAAATTGAGCCAAAAAGACACCTACACTCCTGAATGTGCAGTCTCAAACGATGTCCAGGAGATCTAAGAAGGCCCAGGACACGTCCCCGCTACACAAAACGCCAAAAGCCAAGCAACTCTCGGTACTGCAGCTCCTGACGAGAAACTCGGCAACGCAGACACCAGCCAAGATGGCCGCCGCAGCCGCCTCCACGGCGCCATCGCAGCAACCAGCAGAAGCGGACTCCGCCACAACCAAGTCTCTAAATGAGATAAAAGACTACCTGCATAGCCTCGCTACTAAAGAGGATCTCTCTGACCTCGCCGACCGCATCAACTCGGCTACCCGAGCAGAATTACAGGGGATCCAGGAGACCCTAGAGGAACATGGCGGGAGAATACATACGCTTGAGGCAGAGTCTGCAGCCATGCGAGCGGAACTAACAGCTATGAAAGTGGAGCTCCAGGAGGTAACGGCGGAGAAAAAGCAACAAGCGGCTACTAACTCGCTGCTAAGAATGGGGCTCGAGGATTTACAAAATAGGAGCCGCAGAAACAATATTCGCGTGCGAGGTCTCACAGAGGAGGTCCTGCCTCAGCAACTGGGCGCAGCTCTCTCGACCATTTTCAACAATCTCCTAGAGCACCCAGATGGCCCGGAGATTAAATTTGATAGGGCGCACAGGGCCCTACGACCCAAACCAGCGGAAGATGAGCCGCCCAGAGATGTCATCTGCAGGCTGCACCACTACAGCACCAAAGAGGCAATCATGGTGGCAGCACGACAGGCAAATAACATTGAGTATAACGGCAATCAAGTCTCCCTATACCAGGACCTGGCACCAAGCACACTAGTACAGAGAAGAGCGCTTCAACCCCTGCTAAAGGTACTGAGGGAACAGGGAGCGACATATCACTGGGGCTTCCCCTTTCAGCTACACATCAAGAAAGATGACCGAAACTTCTCCCTGAAACTTCCGTCGGAGCTCCCGGAACTGTTCCAGAAGCTGACTATCCCTGCCGTGGAGCTACCAGAGTGGCAGCCGGAAAAAATGCTCTTAGGACAACCGCAAAGAGTGAAGCGCCGGAGAAACGGGTCTCGAGACCCACAACCGGAGGTGCACTAACTAACGAGAGGTAGTCCTGGAGTACTCCCCTGGACTCACAGATAAGTACCTGGGCGTCTCGCCCCCCTCCTCCCCCCCCCTAAATAAAACAACAATTTACCCACTCAAAAGTTTTGCTAGACTCCCCCCCTGTATGCCAATGAGACATAGACGCTCCTTTTATTTCTTGCTCCTCAAGATGCATAAACTGATCCTTATTAACTCATACCTGAGAGGCGAGAAATGCGGGAAATGCACCTGACATGGGAGGGTGTGAGGGTTCTTCTCCATTTGGGGTGGGGGGAGGCCGCTATGGAAGGCCCATAAGACACAGAACGATCTGCCTCCCGGGTCCTGCTTAAGCCACTACTGTAAGATAATATCTCACATACGGTCCCCCGACCCTCCCAGGCCGATACCCAAAAGACGCGACCGCAGTACAATGAGGCCTACTTATTTCTGTGCAGTCATCCACCACTGAATCTTTTGCAAGATGCTGCTTTACAGCTAACTTTATGTACCTCTATGATGCAATTTACCCTAATCTGTATGTCTTCATATGAACTGCTGCCTACAAAAGCTGTATACAGTATAGATATATATATATATATATATATATATATATATATATATATATATATATATAGATATATATATATATATATATAGATATAGATATAGATATAGATATAGATATAGATATAGATATAGATATAGATATATATATATAGATATATAGATATAGATATATATATATATATATATATATATATATATATATATATATATATATATATATATATATATATATATATATATGTGTGATGCCTAAGTTTACAAGGAACGCTAGTTTTAGACAGACGGGCAGGTATCAGACTGAGTACCTCCTCACACTGGGTCCCCTAGCAGAAGGGGGGTGTTAGCTCAGTTTCAGCGGAGGCAGCTACAAGATGACTTAGCAGAATAATCTGCAACCCAGGTTAAAGTTCTCCCCCAATCCAAGTGAATACCCTCTCTTCCAGCTGGGAGATACAGAACCACAAACACTTAAATTGGTGGAACAGCATCTGAAATCTTTATTTACAGATCAATCTTATATACACCCTGATGTTAGGGAAAAACCAGATTAGACCGGAGTGCACATAGAAAATATTTGAAACAATAGCATAGACATGGTACAGACAGCAGAGACAATAGGATTTGTTATTCTGTAAACAACTGGCAGAGGTAGACTTTGTTACATGTGTTAATTTCTCAATAGACCAGGTTTTTTAACAACAATGCATGAATAGGTCTGAGTCTTCAGATCTCTGTCACAGTGGCTTGTATGGTAATATACCAACTGGGTATTGAAATACAGGTTTTGTATTCAGGTGCCTGGAACTTCTAGAGTGTTAATTATTAATGTATCTGTAAAGCACTGTCTGGAGGAATGTGCTGCTGACTAGTTGAAGCAATGATGTCATTTTTAAGAAATTGTGATGTGCTGTATATATTTTAATATCGGGGTGATTTAAGCAGCACATTATTACAACCTTTCAACCCAACCTTTGATCCCAACCTTTTCTAAAGGAAAGGGCGGGATCACTTAGATACTATGCACAGCTCTATGTATGTTAGAGATCAATGAGTTAGTGTTGTCATTGGTACACAAATACAATATACAGTTTAAAGGGTTACACAACTACAAGATGAATTAACAGTAGTTAGCTTTGCTAGTATATCATCCTAATCTAGCCCTGCATAACTTAATGGAAAACTGAATGTGGTAAACTGTAACAGGTTGCCTAAAGCCACGCCTCACCCATAAGGTTAGAACTCCTTAATGCATTTTGGAAAAAAAATGATCCTCGAGTGGGTCCAGGAAATGTCAGTTCATTATTGCAGAGTAGAATATTGTTCATTTGAAGGGTGAAGGAGGACGGTGAATTCATCACCACAAGCCCTCATGATGAATGCAGATGTTTTTCTGCCAAGCTCTCACTGTCTCGGGGCAAACAGACAGTGGCGGCTGAGAGCTGGCCGTGTAATCACCGTGGCTACACCCAGTGCCTTTTTGTTAGCAGTTTCATTGTATGGCATTGGGCACCCACAAAAGAAATGGAAACAGATTTATAACAAGGATGTAGCAATTGCAGCCAGGTTGTAGAAGGCAGGGAAGGGCAGACTCAACTTCTCATCCCAGTTGAGAAACCTCACAGTTGCAACAGCAGAGGCGGAGTTCTTCCCAAAGGATGACACAAAAGAAAGGCTTGAAGCAGCCATCACCAACACAGGAGGAGGGCAGGTGCAGGAAGGGCTCATCCTTACAGCAGAGGGTCATCCTTCTAGGGCTGCATCAGTGCAGGAGAATCATATCAGATGATCTCCAAAGTATTCCATAATCAGGTGATATCACAGGCAGGTCTCCAAGTGAACAGGTAATAAAGAACACTTGTGCAGGCAAATTAGTAAAGATGAATCAGACAAGAGTTCAAGGTTTGTCAAACTGCATGAGCCAAGTAATTGATAGCTCAGTCTCAATCAAAGCAGTTATGTAGAGGTCCTCAATGGTAATAAGAAGTTAAACAGCTTAGTGGGTGTGTGCAACCTATTTACCACATGCGTAGCTATGTAACAATATTTTTGACAAAGGTTACTCTCTCTATTCAAATTTCTTTTACTAACATCATACTGTCTGTAAATCCTAGTACTATAGAGTTCTGACACTTAAACACATTTCTCTGACCTTGCTTTATACAGCACAGTATCAATACAAACAGACATATGGAGACAATTACAATCAAATCAACCAATAAGTATTTTACATGACATATTTGTCTCCACCCTCTCCAGGCATGTTAGAACACTGATGTGGGCCGGGTTATGAGGCTGTGTGATTCAGCCACTTGCAGGTTTAGTTGGCCCCCCATCTCACCCTGTGCACAGTAGGTGGTACAGGGGGTCAACGTCTGCTGTTCAAAACCCTCCCCAAATGCACAACACCAGGGTTTGTTTCCCACACCCCTCAGATTGTAACCAGAGACAGACCAGAAACCAACAAAGAAATTGCTGTAAAAGCATTTGTTAGAATTTTACACAATTACAAGTGAAAAAATATAAGTATGTCACTTTGCTTAAGGGACTCATCACCATTAATATTATACACGTACCCAAACATTCACACAATTGTTTGCATTATTCTTGGCAATATGAACAGAAAACCTGGCATGAGCATAACTTCTAGTAATTTGAGCAATATGATTTTGGACACAATCTCTACATTACATTCATATCGGCATGAGTGCAAGCTCAAGTTAAAATGATTACATTTCATTCACAGCAACTTAATTCCTACTGGAAGATTTACAAACCTAATTCACCCATTGACAGCAAAACTGTTGTGTGCTTTGAATTCTCAGGTATATGCAAAAATACCTGACAAAAAAAAAAACCCACATGAAAAACAAAAAACTTCAGATGGAACATGCCTTTCCGTATGTTAATTTTTTATAACCAACTTTAAATTACAAATTTTAAGACATGTTACATCTGGTTCACCCGAAATAAATTGTTTCCTTTGCAAAACACTAAATTCAAAACATCACAATGGCCAGCAACTTTGTGCATGGGTCATTCATTATATGAGGTGAAAACCAATTACACATTCAATCTCACCTGCCTTGCCTCAAGACAATTTACAAACCCTCTCCTATAGTAGACAAAGAAAGACAACACATGCACATTTACATAACCACAGTCCGCATACCTTAGACTCCAACAATAATTTAGCTTTTGACTTTTCTGACTGTAGAAAAAAACGATCAATTAAATTAAGAGGTTTATTCCTAACTCTAAAAAAAATATTTGGATACTCCCTGTGCACAGACACATACACAAACAGACAAACAACATATAGCTGGGATCTCCTCTCGTTTCTGTTTCCTGCCACTCTCCTCATTGCCCCCAGTCTTTTCAGGGAAGAGGAAAGAGAAAAAACAAAAGCATTAACACAAGTCTCTCCCAATACATGGAGGGAGGGGGTAGAAACCTGCAACAACTCTGAGCAGATGTCCAGAGATGCATATTTAAAGTACAACCTAGCTGAAAAAGTGCAACCAGTCATACACAAGCAATTTAAATCACAGTTCCACAGAAACTACAGTGAGAGGAGATAGACAAACACATTTATAGTAATTAGAAGAAAAGGCTCAGAAACATCTAGTAGCCAGGCCAGAACATTTTGGAGGGACTGATAAAAAAAGTTATCCTGCGGCCGCAATGCCCATTCAAAATGTCCTGGTCCAGAGAGACACCTGCAACTGCTGAGTGTCTCCGAGAAAAAAAATGAAACTCCTAAATAGAGTTAGTCAGAAATAAGATTCAAAGCAAATTGTGGAACATGATTCTTCCTAAAACTTACAAATCTATATATCCGCATTAAACAGCATCACAGAATATGATACATCATAAATCAAAAATAACCCTTGGGAGTCCCCTTACCTTTGAGACTTTCCCATTATGCACAAATCTATACAGTAACATGCAATCTTATATAACTAAAATTCACTTAAGCGACTATACAACAATATACAAGGTTTAGAGAGAATATTCACTTAGACACACAGTACTGCTTTCTTAATTGGGGCATCAGACCCGCTATTTACTTTAGGAATATCAGATTCCTGGGAGAGGCGCTACAGAAGCACTTTCCCTCCGGGTTCTATTAATCCGCTCTGACAGTATAGGGTGGTAATCAAAAAATAGAATTACTCACCCGATACTGTATATGGCGGATCCAACTTCTCGACACCAAACTGTTAGCTCAGTTTCAGCGGAGGCAGCTACAAGATGACTTAGCAGAATAATCTGCAACCCAGGTTAAAGTTCTCCCCCAATCCAAGTGAATACCCTCTCTTCCAGCTGGGAGATACAGAACCACAAACACTTAAATTGGTGGAACAGCATCTGAAATCTTTATTTACAGATCAATCTTATATACACCCTGATGTTAGGGAAAAACCAGATTAGACCGGAGTGCACATAGAAAATATTTGAAACAATAGCATAGACATGGTACAGACAGCAGAGACAATAGGATTTGTTATTCTGTAAACAACTGGCAGAGGTAGACTTTGTTACATGTGTTAATTTCTCAATAGACCAGGTTTTTTAACAACAATGCATGAATAGGTCTGAGTCTTCAGATCTCTGTCACAGTGGCTTGTATGGTAATATACCAACTGGGTATTGAAATACAGGTTTTGTATTCAGGTGCCTGGAACTTCTAGAGTGTTAATTATTAATGTATCTGTAAAGCACTGTCTGGAGGAATGTGCTGCTGACTAGTTGAAGCAATGATGTCATTTTTAAGAAATTGTGATGTGCTGTATATATTTTAATATCGGGGTGATTTAAGCAGCACATTATTACAACCTTTCAGGGGGTTTTACTGCGAGTAAGGCACATTTCCCTATGCAGACACCTAGACTCATCTGAGATCTGTTCACTGCTCGCGATGGGGCCTACGGCAGTGGTCTCTCACCCGGGGGGATAGGCGGAACACCGTAGAAAACTGGAGAGTTGGAGTGGGACCTCTAACACGGGAGAACAGGAGGTCATACGCCTCGCCCCCTCAAACTCGGTTCCAGTAGAGAGGAGCCTACCCTCACCTTGATTTGTGTTAATTTGGGAACATGGATCCCAGGGAATACATAGGGGGGCCAGAATAGCTATTCATACGAAGGGCTTTGTGTGGTGTCTGGGGGAGGATCAGAGGGACACACCTTTAAAGGAGTCAACTCTATTTCGCATTTAAAAGTTAAAATGGCGAGTGGGAGGGGAGATCCCGGTCTCACGTTCGGGACATGGTATCTCACATCCCACATAGGTACACCCTGCTAGACAGGGGTATGTTCGTAGTGAAAGTTTATGCTGTAGTTTTCTTCATGTTGAAGACAAGGATCTGGTTACAAGATCCCACGTTACTGTATGTTTGTTTACAAGGGGTTAATATGTTGGGGATTCCTCTGGACGTAGCTCTAGGTGATAAGCAAGACAGAAACACATTAAAATGACTCATATGAAAGTTATCTCCATCAATTCAAAGGGTCTTAATATACCGGAGAAGAGAAGAATACTGTTAACTGATATATGGAAACAGAAAGCACACATAGTCATGGTACAAGAGACACATTTCAGGGAAGGTAATCATCCCACCTTAAAAGACAAGCACTTCCCTATTTCATATCTCAGCTCCTCTCCAACATCCAAAACTAAAGGCACAGCAGTGCTGATTGCTAGCACACTCCCCTTCACTGAAATCGATGTCAGAAGAGACAAGCAGGGTAGATTTGTCCTGGTGAAAGGACTCATAAAAGACCAAAAATACACTCTGGGCTCAGTCTACGCCCCGAATGAAGACCAAGATAAGTTTATGATGAAATTTCTTTCAGAGCTGGAGAATTTCATGGAGGGCAGTGTCATTATTGGAGGGGACCTGAACGTGGCACTAAACCCGCAGACAGATACCTCCCATGGCAAATCTGCAGTGGCACACGCAAAACTAAATAGAATTAAAAGGGCACTCCACGAGAGACAGCTGGTGGATATATGGAGGGTTACACACCCGGACACAAGAGATTTCACATACTATTCAAACGTGCATAACGTTTACACCAGAATCGATTATATCCTTCTCTCACATAACCTCCTGTCTGAACATATAGCGGCGGACATTGGCATTATCTCATACTCGGACCACGCGCCAGTAAGCGCAGTTCTTAACTGCAAATCCAAAAGAGAGAAACCTCTCTCATGGAGACTAAATGTCACCATGCTGCAGGATGACGGTGTTAGAGAGGCGATAAAAGAACAAATACGAGACTACTTTCATCTCAATGATGTCCAGGGTGTGTCCCCCTACATCGTATGGGAGGCACATAAATGTGTGTTACGAGGCTTTTTAATAGGACTGGGGGCGAAACGCAAGAGAGAGAGAGAGGCACTAATTCAAGGGCTACTACAGGAAATACGCAACCTTGAGAGCAAACACAAAAACAGCCCTGAGGGAGATATTCTGATACAGCTTCAGACAGCAAGAAATAAACTCAACGCCATGTTAAAAGAAAACGCTAAGCAGGCAGCCAGGAGGTGCCAGCATCTCTTTTATATGCACGGTAACAAATCTGGAAGGCTGCTTGCTAGAGCGCTTAAACAGCAGCAGCAGCGTACGTATGTAGCTCAGATTATTGGTAGGAAAGGCACTAAACATCACAAAAGTGAGGACATAGCTAACACTTTCAAGGATTTCTATCATAAACTTTATAACTTAATGATGCCCCATAGCGAAAACCTTAAAGCTCCCTCTCTAGAAGAGATTAATATCTATCTGAATCAGGCTGATATGGCTAAATTAAACCCCGAGGTGAAGCAGGCACTAGATGAACCCTTCACAGAGGAAGAAATACTAGGGGTGATTGCGGGGATGAAATCGGGGAAGGCTCCGGGGCCAGATGGCCTTACAGCAGAATATTATAAAAAATTTAAAGGAGTACTGATCTCCCACCTTTGTAAGACCTTTAATGCACTGGCCGCAGAAGAGGAAACAGTTAGGCTCCCCCAGCAAACCTTAGAATCGCATATAACAGTTATTGCTAAACCAAATAAGGATCCTACAGCCTGCAGTAGCTATAGACCGATCTCTTTACTAAATGTAGACTTAAAAATCTTCGCAAAGGTGCTAGCAAATCGATTGGCAGACCATATGGGACATTTGGTGAATTGGGACCAGGTGGGTTTTATCCCAAACAGAGAGGCCAGAGATAACACTATTAGGGCCCTGGACCTTCTCCAGCTCTCGCGGTCGGAGGGAAAGCCTTGCATGTTATTATCCACGGACGCTGAGAAGGCCTTCGACCGTGTGGGCTGGGGGTGGTTGAGGGCTGTTCTGAGGCATGTAAACCTAGGTGATAGAATGCTACGCTGTATAGATTCTTTATACGATACACCCCTAGCAAGAATAAAAGTCAATGGCATTTTGTCGGAATCGTTACATATCAACAATGGCACTAGACAGGGCTGTCCCCTCTCCCCACTTATCTTTGCGCTGGCCCTGGAGCCTTTCCTATGCCATGTCAGAAATAACCCCTCAATTTCAGGCCTAGCTGCAGGAGATACGGAACACAAAATTGCCGCTTATGCGGACGACCTTCTCTTTTTCCTCACAAAGCCTGTTACCTCACTGCCAAATTTAATGACTGAGTTCCGACGCTTTGGGAAGCTGTCTTTTTTTAAAATAAACTTTGACAAGTCAGAGGCCCTTAATGTTGGCCTCCCAGAGGATCAGGTTACCCTTATCAAACGAAACTTCCCCTTTAAATGGAACCCTACCTCACTAAAATATCTGGGGACAAATATCACAAGCTCCCTCAGGGTTGTTTTCCATCTAAATTTCCCACAAATTCTATCAACGTTGTCAGCAGATCTACAACGCTGGGACCTCCCTCAGATCTCTTGGATGGGGAGAATAGCAGTGATAAAAATGAACATCATGCCGCGACTGCTATATCTGTTTCAGACCCTGCCCCTCAGGATTCCTCTCTCATACCTGCGGAAAGCCCAGCAGTCTTTTAACAGATATGTCTGGAAAGGGAGACCTCCTCGCCTACGAAAAGAAATCTTATACTGCCCCAAAAGTGAAGGTGGCCTGGCCCTCCCGAGTGTAGAAAGATACTATCATGCCTCTATAATAACCAGAATCATCGACTGGAACAGACATAGCTCTATTAAACAATGGGTGAATTTAGAAAAAAACCTTTCTCAATATTCACTTACAGATTTAGTTTGGATACATCAAAAACCATCTACAGAATGGCAACTCCCTCCCCTGCCTCATGCCACCTTAAGCACTTTCCATAAAGCAAACATCTCGTGCCTCCTCGCACCCCACCCATCACCCCTACTCCCACTCACTGACAACCCCAACATAGGACAGGAAGGCCTGGGACACAATAGACGTATTCGGGAAAGCACTAGGAAACTGAGATTCTCAGATATATGCCTCTCGGGAAACTGGGCAACCTTAGTTGAGCTCAGACAGAAATCACAGGTGGTGGACACAAGATGGTGGGAATACTTTCAGTATAGGCACTACCTAATGAGAAATAACATAACCCCCACAAAGTTAAGACAGCAAACCAATTTTGAGGATCTATGCACAGCAGAGGGCCCCAGTAGTAAACCGCTGTCCAGAATTTATGGGATACTAGCCTCCCTGAGCATACCAGATCTTCCTTTCCTCCACGCGTGGGAGACTGACTTAGGTACATCCTTTGCCCCACATCAAAAATCTAGAATGTGTATTTTCGCCCACAAATCTACAAGATCTGTTGGTTTGCAGGAGATGAACTACAAAATACTAACACAGTGGTACTTTACCCCACTCAAACTTAAAAAAATTTATCCGGACACCTCCGACACCTGCTGGAGATGTGGCCAATCTGTAGGCACGCTATTACACATCCTGTGGGCCTGCCCCCTGCTTGCAGATTACTGGAAAACCATAGAAAGGATAATAAAAGCTGTCACAGACAGAAGCACTCCATTTACGCCAGAGTTCTATCTCCTGCACCTCAACAGTTGGACCATGAAACAATATAAAAAAAAAATCGGTGGTATGCCATATACTAAATGCTGCGAAACGCCTAATAGTGCGAAAATGGAAACAGACAGTGGTACCAGGAATGGAGGAACTAGTAAAAGAAATCGATGAGACACAATACATGGAGGAGCTCTCCTACACCGCATTCGACAAACATGAGACATATAAAAAAACCTGGTCGTTCTGGACATACTTCAGACATTCTGAAGATTTTATTAAGGTTATCCTAGGCTAATACGTTAACCAGATGCCACAAAAGATGGGGGGGATTTTAGATTTAACTTGGATGTAAACCCTTTGAATTGCACAAATTGTGTTTACTGCACTCATCAGGTCCCGCACTATTTAGATAGGGTCGGCTCCTGGAGCTGCGTCCAGAGGAATAGGGGGGGAGGTTGGGGAGGGGAAACTTAAATACAAAGTTTGGTATGGATAAGCTGACATGATCAAAGAGTATATTATGCCCTACTTAATGATATTTCAGGTGCTTGACAAGCTATATGTTACCCGGACACTGGAGAAATAGCTACCATCTATTCCGCTAAATTACTATTTAGACTCTCGATATGGCTGTATGTAAAAGACTTACTTGCATAATACGCTCCTGGAGATCTTCCTTATATATGTATGTAGAAGCTTTCCAGAGGCGCCAATAGAATAAAAGTCACTTAAACAAGCTTAAAACCGATGGGGCAGTGGTGGGCCTATCCCATCCATGCGGACAAAGCAAACAAAGGAAGGATTGTGCCATCAACAGTCAAACAACAATTTATTTATACTCCACAGTAAAAATAGGCAACGCGTTTCACGGGCTCAATCCCGCTTCATCAGGCCAATCAAAAAGGAGCATACAGCTTAACAGCATCAAAACCACACTGAGCGCCTCTGTGTGGTTTTGATGCTGTTAAGCAGCCCGTGAAACGCGTTGCCTATTTTTACTGTGGAGTATAAATAAATTGTTGTTTGACTGTTGATGCCACAGTCCTTCCTTTGTTTGCTTTGTCTGCATGGATGGGATAGGCCCACCACTGCCCCATCGGTTTTAAGCTCGTTTAAGTGACTTTTATGCTATTGGCGCCTCTGGAAAGCTTCTACATATTGCTAAGTCCACCCTGGGTGGAGGGTTGTACCCATCTTCTTCCCATCTACAGAGAGCGACTTTTAATCCTGAGTGGGGTCAGGTTAATCTCCCCACCTGCCTTCACAGTGGTTGCCTAATGGTAACCCTGGTTTGTGAGTATTAAATTGTTATATTACTCATTATTAATTATCATCTATACAATATCACACTATTGGGCTCTTGGTGTCCCCCCCTCCCTTTATTTCCTTATATATGTGCAATTTCTGATTGTATTTTGTTCATGCCTTCTTTATAAATAAAGAATATATAAAAAAAAAAAAAAATTCGAGTTTTATTTTTTGGCGAAAACTAAAAAAGTAGATTTAATGTTGTATTGTCTCCCTAAGAAGGGCACGGACTGTCGCACTGACTCAGTGTGTCAGAAGCTACTATTGGCCTTTTTTAATCTCTCCCCAGCAATCAGACGCTGTTCTCAGCAAGGAGGAGTTTTATGGCTGTAATTCCTTATCAGTGAGGGTTACACTATAGTCTGACCTGGAGAGAAACTGTCACTTGCATGCCTCTTTACTGCATTCTGCTATATGTCACTACAGGGCCTCTTTACTGCATTCTGCTATATGTCACTACAGGGCCTCTTTACTGCATTCTGCTATATGTCACTACAGGGCCTCTTTACTGCATTCTACTATATGTCACTACGGGGCCTCTTTACTGCATTCTGCTGTATGTCACTACAGGGCCTCTTTACTGCATTCTGCTATATGTCAGGGCCTCTTTTACGGCATTCTGCTATATGTCACTACAGGGCCTCTTTACGGCATCCTGCTATATGTCACTACAAGGCCTCTTTACTGCATCCTGCTATATGTCACTACAGGGCCTCTTTACTGCATTCTGCTATATGTCACTACAGGACCTCTTTATTGTATTCTGCTATATGTCACTACATGGCCTCTTTACTGCATTCTGCTGCTGCATTCTGCTATATGTCACTACATGGCCTCTTTACTGCATTCTGCTTTATGTCACTACAGGGCCTCCTTACTGCATTCTGCTATATGTCACTACAGGGCCTCTTTACTGCATGCTGCTTTATGTCACTACAGGGCCTCTTTATTGTATTCTGCTATATGTCACTACAGGGCCTCTTTATTGTATTCTGCTATATGTCACTACATGGCCTCTTTACTGCATTCTGCTATATGCCACTACAGGGCCTCTTTACTGCATTCTGCTATATGTCACTACAGGGCCTCTTTACTGCATTCTACTATATGTCACTACAGGGCCTCTTTACTGCATTCTGCTATATGTCACTACAGGGCCTCTTTACTGCATTCTGCTATATGTCACTACAGGGCCTCTTTACTTCATTCTGCTATATGTCACTACAGGGCCTCTTTACTGCATTCTACTATATGTCACTACAGGGCCTCTTTATTGTATTCTGCTATATGTCACTACAGAGCCTCTTTACTGCATTCTGCTATATGTCAGGGCCTCTTTTACGGCATTCTGCTATATGTCACTACAGGGCCTCTTTACTGCATCCTGTTATACAGTATGTCACTACAGGGCCTCTTTACTGCATTCTGCTATATGTCACTACAGGGCCTCTTTTCTGCATTCTGCTATATGTCACTACAGGACCTCTTTACTGCATTCTGCTATATGTCACTACAGGGCCTCGTTACTGCATTCTGCTATATGTCACTACAGGGCCTCTTTACTGCATTCTGCTATAGGTCACTACAGGGCCTCTTTACTGCATTCTGCTATATGTCACTACAGGGCCTCTTTACTACATTCTGCTATATGTCACTACAGGGCATCTTTACTGCATTCTGCTATATGTCACTACAGGGCCTCTTTACTGCATTCTGCTATATATCACTACATGGCCTCTTTACTGCATTCTGCTGTATGTCACTACAGGTCCTCTTTACTGCATTCTGCTATATGTCACTACAGGGCCTCTTTACTGCATTCTGCTATATGTCACTACAGGGCCTCTTTTCTGCATTCTGCTATATGTCACTACAGGACCTCTTTACTGCATTCTGCTGTATGTCACTACAGGTCCTCTTTACTGCATTCTGCTATATGTCACTACAGGGCCTCTTTACTGCATTCTGCTATATGTCACTACAGGACCTCTTTACTGCATTCTGCTATATGTCACTACAGGTCCTCTTTACTGCATTCTGCTATATGTCACTACAGGGCCTCTTTACTGCATTCTGCTATATGTCACTACAGGGCCTCTTTACTGCATTCTGCTATATGTCACTACAGGGCCTCTTTACTGCATTCTGCTATATGTCACTACAGGGCCTCTTTACTGCATGCTGCTATATGTCACTACAGGGCCTCTTTACTGCATTCTGCTATATGTCACTACAGGACCTCTTTACTGCATTCTGCTATATGTCACTACATGGCCTCTTTACTGCATTCTGCTATATGCCACTACAGGGCCTCTTTACTGCATTCTGCTATATGTCACTACATGGCCTCTTTACTGCATTCTGCTATATGTCACCACAGGGCCTCTTTACTGCATTCTGCTACATGTCACTACAGGGCCTCTTTACTACATTCTGCTATATGTCACTACAGGGCCTCTTTACTGCATTCTGCTATATGTCACTACATGGCCTCCTTACTGCATTCTGCTATATGTCACTACATGGCCTCTTTACTGCATTCTGCTATATGTCACTACAGGGCCTCTTTACTACATTCTACTATATGTCACTACAGGGCCTCTTTACTGCATTCTGCTATATGTCACTACAGGGCCTCTTTACTGCATTCTGCTATATGTCACTACAGGGCCTCTTTACTGCATTCTGCTATATGTCACTACAGGGCCTCTTTACTGCATTCTGCTATATGTCACTACAGGGCCTCTTTACTGCATTCTGCTATATGTCACTACAGGGCCTCTTTATTGTATTCTGCTATATGTCACTACATGGCCTCTTTACTGCATTCTGCTATATGTCACTACAGGGCCTCTTTACTGCATTCTACTATATGTCACTACAGGGCCTCTTTACTGCATTCTGCTATATGTCACTACATGGCCTCTTTACTGCATTCTGCTATATGTCACTACAGGGCCTCTTTACTGCATTCTGCTATATATCACTACAGGGCCTCTTTTACGGCATTCTGCTATATGTCACTACAGGGCCTCTTTACTGCATCCTGTTATACAGTATGTCACTACAGGGCCTCTTTACTGCATTCTGCTATATGTCACTACAGGGCCTCTTTTCTGCATTCTGCTATATGTCACTACAGGACCTCTTTACTGCATTCTGCTATATGTCACTACAGGTCCTCTTTACTGCATTCTGCTATACGTCACTACAGGGCCTCTTTACTGCATTCTGCTATAGGTCACTACAGGGCCTCTTTACTGCATTCTGCTATATGTCACTACAGGGCCTCTTTACTACATTCTACTATATGTCACTACAGGGCCTCTTTACTGCATTCTGCTATATGTCACTACAGGGCCTCTTTACTGCATTCTGCTATATGTCACTACAGGGCCTCTTTACTGCATTCTGCTATATATCACTACAGGGCCTCTTTATTGTATTCTGCTATATGTCACTACATGGCCTCTTTACTGCATTCTGCTATATGTCACTACAGGGCCTCTTTACTGCATTCTGCTATATGTCACTACAGGGCCTCTTTACTGCATTCTACTATATGTCACTACAGGGCCTCTTTTCTGCATTCTGCTATATGTCACTACAGGACCTCTTTACTGCATTCTGCTGTATGTCACTACAGGTCCTCTTTACTGCATTCTGCTATATGTCACTACAGGGCCTCTTTACTGCATTCTGCTATATGTCACTACAGGACCTCTTTACTGCATTCTGCTATATGTCACTACAGGTCCTCTTTACTGCATTCTGCTATATGTCACTACAGGGCCTCTTTACTGCATTCTGCTATATGTCACTACAGGGCCTCTTTACTGCATTCTGCTATATGTCACTACAGGGCCTCTTTACTGCATTCTGCTATATGTCACTACAGGGCCTCTTTACTGCATTCTACTATATGTCACTACAGGGCCTCTTTACTGCATTCTGCTATATGTCACTACAGGGCCTCTTTACTGCATTCTGCTATATGTCACTACAGGGCCTCTTTACTGCATTCTGCTATATGTCACTACAGGGCCTCTTTACTGCATTCTGCTATATGTCACTACAGGGCCTCTTTACTGCATTCTGCTATATGTCACTACAGGGCCTCTTTATTGTATTCTGCTATATGTCACTACATGGCCTCTTTACTGCATTCTGCTATATGTCACTACAGGGCCTCTTTACTGCATTCTACTATATGTCACTACAGGGCCTCTTTACTGCATTCTGCTATATGTCACTACATGGCCTCTTTACTGCATTCTGCTATATGTCACTACAGGGCCTCTTTACTGCATTCTGCTATATATCACTACAGGGCCTCTTTTACGGCATTCTGCTATATGTCACTACAGGGCCTCTTTACTGCATCCTGTTATACAGTATGTCACTACAGGGCCTCTTTACTGCATTCTGCTATATGTCACTACAGGGCCTCTTTTCTGCATTCTGCTATATGTCACTACAGGACCTCTTTACTGCATTCTGCTATATGTCACTACAGGTCCTCTTTACTGCATTCTGCTATACGTCACTACAGGGCCTCTTTACTGCATTCTGCTATAGGTCACTACAGGGCCTCTTTACTGCATTCTGCTATATGTCACTACAGGGCCTCTTTACTACATTCTACTATATGTCACTACAGGGCCTCTTTACTGCATTCTGCTATATGTCACTACAGGGCCTCTTTACTGCATTCTGCTATATGTCACTACAGGGCCTCTTTACTGCATTCTGCTATATATCACTACAGGGCCTCTTTATTGTATTCTGCTATATGTCACTACATGGCCTCTTTACTGCATTCTGCTATATATCACTACAGGGCCTCTTTATTGTATTCTGCTATATGTCACTACATGGCCTCTTTACTGCATTCTGCTATATGTCACTACAGGGCCTCTTTACTGCATTCTGCTATATGTCACTACAGGGCCTCTTTACTGCATTCTACTATATGTCACTACAGGGCCTCTTTTCTGCATTCTGCTATATGTCACTACAGGACCTCTTTACTGCATTCTGCTGTATGTCACTACAGGTCCTCTTTACTGCATTCTGCTATATGTCACTACAGGGCCTCTTTACTGCATTCTGCTATATGTCACTACAGGACCTCTTTACTGCATTCTGCTATATGTCACTACAGGTCCTCTTTACTGCATTCTGCTATATGTCACTACAGGGCCTCTTTACTGCATTCTGCTATATGTCACTACAGGGCCTCTTTACTGCATTCTGCTATATGTCACTACAGGGCCTCTTTACTGCATTCTACTATATGTCACTACAGGGCCTCTTTACTGCATTCTGCTATATGTCACTACAGGGCCTCTTTACTGCATTCTGCTATATGTCACTACAGGGCCTCTTTACTGCATTCTGCTATATGTCACTACAGGACCTCTTTACTGCATTCTGCTGTATGTCACTACAGGTCCTCTTTACTGCATTCTGCTATATGTCACTACAGGGCCTCTTTACTGCATTCTGCTATATGTCACTACAGGACCTCTTTACTGCATTCTGCTATATGTCACTACAGGGCCTCTTTACTGCATTCTGCTATATGTCACTACAGGGCCTCTTTACTGCATTCTGCTATATGTCACTACAGGGCCTCTTTACTGCATTCTGCTATATGTCACTACAGGGCCTCTTTACTGCATTCTGCTATATGTCACTACAGGGCCTCTTTACTGCATTCTCCTATATGTCACTACAGGGCCTCTTTACTGCATTCTGCTATATGTCACTACAGGGCCTCTTTACTGCATTCTGCTATATGTCACTACGGGGCATCTTTACTGCATTCTGCTATATGTCACTACAGGGCATCTTTACTGCATTTGTCACTACAGGGCCTCTTTACTGCATGTGTCACTACAGGGCCTCTTTACTGCATTCTGCTATATGTCACTACAGGGCCTCTTTACTGCATTCTGCTGTATGTCACTACAGGACCTCTTTACTGCATTCTGCTGTATGTCACTACAGGGCCTCTTTACTGCATTCTGCTATATGTCACTACAGGGCCTCTTTACTGCATTCTGCTATATGTCACTACAGGGCCTATTTACTGCATTCTACTATATGTCACTACAGGGCCTCTTTACTGCATTCTGCTATATGGCACTACAGGGCCTCTTTACTGCATTCTGCTATATGTCACTACAGGGCCTCTTTACTGCATTCTGGTATAGGTCACTACAGGGCCTCTTTACTGCACTCTGCTATATGTCACTACAGGGCCTCTTTACTGCATTCTGCTATATGTCACTACAGGGCCTCTTTACTGCATTCTGCTATATGTCACTACAGGGCCACTTTATTGTATTCTGCTATATGTCACTACAGGACCTCTTTACTGCATTCTGCTATATGTCACTACAGGTCCTCTTTACTGCATTCTGCTATATGTCACTACAGGGCCTCTTTACTGCATTCTGCTATATGTCACTACAGGGCCTCTTTACTGCATTCTGCTATATGTCACTACAGGGCCTCTTTACTGCATTCTGCTATATGTCACTACAGGGCCTCTTTACTGCATGCTGCTATATGTCACTACAGGGCCACTTTATTGTATTCTGCTATATGTCACTACATGGCCTCTTTACTGCATTCTGCTATATGCCACTACAGGGCCTCTTTACTGCATTCTGCTATATGTCACTACATGGCCTCTTTACTGCATTCTGCTATATGTCACCACAGGGCCTCTTTACTGCATTCTGCTACATGTCACTACAGGGCCTCTTTACTACATTCTGCTATATGTCACTACAGGGCCTCTTTACTGCATTCTGCTATATGTCACTACATGGCCTCCTTACTGCATTCTGCTATATGTCACTACATGGCCTCTTTACTGCATTCTGCTATATGTCAGGGCCTCTTTTACGGCATTCTGCTATATGTCACTACAGGGCCTCTTTACTGCATCCTGTTATACAGTATGTCACTACAGGGCCTCTTTACTGCATTCTGCTATATGTCACTACATGGCCTCCTTACTGCATTCTGCTATATGTCACTACATGGCCTCTTTACTGCATTCTGCTATATGTCAGGGCCTCTTTTACGGCATTCTGCTATATGTCACTACAGGGCCTCTTTACTGCATCCTGTTATACAGTATGTCACTACAGGGCCTCTTAACTGCATTCTGCTATATGTCACTACAGGGCCTCTTTTCTGCATTCTGCTATATGTCACTACAGGGCCTCATTACTGCATTCTGCTATATGTCACTACAGGGCCTCCTTACTGCATTCTGCTATATGTCACTACAGGGCCTCTTTACTGCATTCTACTATATGTCACTACAGGGCCTCTTTACTGCATTCTACTATATGTCACTACAGGGCCTCTTTACTGCATTCTGCTATATGTCACTACAGGGCCTCTTTACTGCATTCTGCTATATGTCACTACAGGGCCTCTTTACTACATTCTACTATATGTCACTACAGGGCCTCTTTACTGCATTCTGCTATATGTCACTACAGGGCCTCTTTACTGCATTCTGCTATATGTCACTACAGGGCCTCTTTACTGCATTCTGCTATATGTCACTACAGGGCCTCTTTACTGCATTCTGCTATATGTCACTACAGGGCCTCTTTACTGCATTCTGCTATATGTCACTACAGGGCCTCTTTACTGCATTCTGCTATATATCACTACAGGGCCTCTTTTACGGCATTCTGCTATATGTCACTACAGGGCCTCTTTACTGCATCCTGTTATACAGTATGTCACTACAGGGCCTCTTTACTGCATTCTGCTATATATCACTACAGGGCCTCTTTATTGTAATCTGCTATATGTCACTACATGGCCTCTTTACTGCATTCTGCTATATGTCACTACAGGGCCTCTTTACTGCATTCTGCTATATGTCACTACAGGACCTCTTTACTGCATTCTGCTATATGTCACTACAGGTCCTCTTTACTGCATTCTGCTATATGTCACTACAGGGCCTCTTTACTGCATTCTGCTATATGTCACTACAGGGCCTCTTTACTGCATTCTGCTATATGTCACTACAGGGCCTCTTTACTGCATTCTACTATATGTCACTACAGGGCCTCTTTACTGCATTCTGCTATATGTCACTACAGGGCCTCTTTACTGCATTCTGCTATATGTCACTACAGGGCCTCTTTACTGCATTCTGCTATATGTCACTACAGGGCCTCTTTACTGCATTCTGCTATATGTCACTACAGGGCCTCTTTACTGCATTCTGCTATATGTCACTACAGGGCCTCTTTACTGCATTCTGCTATATGTCACTACAGGGCCTCTTTATTGTATTCTGCTATATGTCACTACATGGCCTCTTTACTGCATTCTGCTATATGTCACTACAGGGCCTCTTTACTGCATTCTACTATATGTCACTACAGGGCCTCTTTACTGCATTCTGCTATATGTCACTACATGGCCTCTTTACTGCATTCTGCTATATGTCACTACAGGGCCTCTTTACTGCATTCTGCTATATATCACTACAGGGCCTCTTTTACGGCATTCTGCTATATGTCACTACAGGGCCTCTTTACTGCATCCTGTTATACAGTATGTCACTACAGGGCCTCTTTACTGCATTCTGCTATATGTCACTACAGGGCCTCTTTTCTGCATTCTGCTATATGTCACTACAGGACCTCTTTACTGCATTCTGCTATATGTCACTACAGGTCCTCTTTACTGCATTCTGCTATACGTCACTACAGGGCCTCTTTACTGCATTCTGCTATACGTCACTACAGGGCCTCTTTACTGCATTCTGCTATAGGTCACTACAGGGCCTCTTTACTGCATTCTGCTATATGTCACTACAGGGCCTCTTTACTACATTCTACTATATGTCACTACAGGGCCTCTTTACTGCATTCTGCTATATGTCACTACAGGGCCTCTTTACTGCATTCTGCTATATGTCACTACAGGGCCTCTTTACTGCATTCTGCTATATATCACTACAGGGCCTCTTTATTGTATTCTGCTATATGTCACTACATGGCCTCTTTACTGCATTCTGCTATATATCACTACAGGGCCTCTTTATTGTATTCTGCTATATGTCACTACATGGCCTCTTTACTGCATTCTGCTATATGTCACTACAGGGCCTCTTTACTGCATTCTGCTATATGTCACTACAGGGCCTCTTTACTGCATTCTACTATATGTCACTACAGGGCCTCTTTTCTGCATTCTGCTATATGTCACTACAGGACCTCTTTACTGCATTCTGCTGTATGTCACTACAGGTCCTCTTTACTGCATTCTGCTATATGTCACTACAGGGCCTCTTTACTGCATTCTGCTATATGTCACTACAGGACCTCTTTACTGCATTCTGCTATATGTCACTACAGGTCCTCTTTACTGCATTCTGCTATATGTCACTACAGGGCCTCTTTACTGCATTCTGCTATATGTCACTACAGGGCCTCTTTACTGCATTCTGCTATATGTCACTACAGGGCCTCTTTACTGCATTCTACTATATGTCACTACAGGGCCTCTTTACTGCATTCTGCTATATGTCACTACAGGGCCTCTTTACTGCATCCTGTTATACAGTATGTCACTACAGGGCCTCTTTACTGCATTCTGCTATATGTCACTACAGGACCTCTTTACTGCATTCTGCTGTATGTCACTACAGGTCCTCTTTACTGCATTCTGCTATATGTCACTACAGGGCCTCTTTACTGCATTCTGCTATATGTCACTACAGGACCTCTTTACTGCATTCTGCTATATGTCACTACAGGGCCTCTTTACTGCATTCTGCTATATGTCACTACAGGGCCTCTTTACTGCATTCTGCTATATGTCACTACAGGGCCTCTTTACTGCATTCTGCTATATGTCACTACAGGGCCTCTTTACTGCATTCTGCTATATGTCACTACAGGGCCTCTTTACTGCATTCTCCTATATGTCACTACAGGGCCTCTTTACTGCATTCTGCTATATGTCACTACAGGGCCTCTTTACTGCATTCTGCTATATGTCACTACGGGGCATCTTTACTGCATTCTGCTATATGTCACTACAGGGCATCTTTACTGCATTTGTCACTACAGGGCCTCTTTACTGCATGTGTCACTACAGGGCCTCTTTACTGCATTCTGCTATATGTCACTACAGGGCCTCTTTACTGCATTCTGCTGTATGTCACTACAGGACCTCTTTACTGCATTCTGCTGTATGTCACTACAGGGCCTCTTTACTGCATTCTGCTATATGTCACTACAGGGCCTCTTTACTGCATTCTGCTATATGTCACTACAGGGCCTATTTACTGCATTCTACTATATGTCACTACAGGGCCTCTTTACTGCATTCTGCTATATGTCACTACAGGGCCTCTTTACTGCATTCTGCTATATGTCACTACAGGGCCTCTTTACTGCATTCTGCTATATGTCACTACAGGGCCACTTTATTGTATTCTGCTATATGTCACTACAGGACCTCTTTACTGCATTCTGCTATATGTCACTACAGGTCCTCTTTACTGCATTCTGCTATATGTCACTACAGGGCCTCTTTACTGCATTCTGCTATATGTCACTACAGGGCCTCTTTACTGCATTCTGCTATATGTCACTACAGGGCCTCTTTACTGCATTCTGCTATATGTCACTACAGGGCCTCTTTACTGCATGCTGCTATATGTCACTACAGGGCCACTTTATTGTATTCTGCTATATGTCACTACATGGCCTCTTTACTGCATTCTGCTATATGCCACTACAGGGCCTCTTTACTGCATTCTGCTATATGTCACTACATGGCCTCTTTACTGCATTCTGCTATATGTCACCACAGGGCCTCTTTACTGCATTCTGCTACATGTCACTACAGGGCCTCTTTACTGCATTCTGCTACATGTCACTACAGGGCCTCTTTACTACATTCTGCTATATGTCACTACAGGGCCTCTTTACTGCATTCTGCTATATGTCACTACATGGCCTCCTTACTGCATTCTGCTATATGTCACTACATGGCCTCTTTACTGCATTCTGCTATATGTCAGGGCCTCTTTTACGGCATTCTGCTATATGTCACTACAGGGCCTCTTTACTGCATCCTGTTATACAGTATGTCACTACAGGGCCTCTTTACTGCATTCTGCTATATGTCACTACATGGCCTCCTTACTGCATTCTGCTATATGTCACTACATGGCCTCTTTACTGCATTCTGCTATATGTCAGGGCCTCTTTTACGGCATTCTGCTATATGTCACTACAGGGCCTCTTTACTGCATCCTGTTATACAGTATGTCACTACAGGGCCTCTTAACTGCATTCTGCTATATGTCACTACAGGGCCTCTTTTCTGCATTCTGCTATATGTCACTACAGGGCCTCATTACTGCATTCTGCTATATGTCACTACAGGGCCTCCTTACTGCATTCTGCTATATGTCACTACAGGGCCTCTTTACTGCATTCTACTATATGTCACTACAGGGCCTCTTTACTGCATTCTACTATATGTCACTACAGGGCCTCTTTACTGCATTCTGCTATATGTCACTACAGGGCCTCTTTACTGCATTCTGCTATATGTCACTACAGGGCCTCTTTACTACATTCTACTATATGTCACTACAGGGCCTCTTTACTGCATTCTGCTATATGTCACTACAGGGCCTCTTTACTGCATTCTGCTATATGTCACTACAGGGCCTCTTTACTGCATTCTGCTATATGTCACTACAGGGCCTCTTTACTGCATTCTGCTATATGTCACTACAGGGCCTCTTTACTGCATTCTGCTATATGTCACTACAGGGCCTCTTTATTGTATTCTGCTATATGTCACTACATGGCCTCTTTACTGCATTCTGCTATATGTCACTACAGGGCCTCTTTACTGCATTCTACTATATGTCACTACAGGGCCTCTTTACTGCATTCTGCTATATGTCACTACATGGCCTCTTTACTGCATTCTGCTATATGTCACTACAGGGCCTCTTTACTGCATTCTGCTATATATCACTACAGGGCCTCTTTTACGGCATTCTGCTATATGTCACTACAGGGCCTCTTTACTGCATCCTGTTATACAGTATGTCACTACAGGGCCTCTTTACTGCATTCTGCTATATATCACTACAGGGCCTCTTTTACGGCATTCTGCTATATGTCACTACAGGGCCTCTTTACTGCATCCTGTTATACAGTATGTCACTACAGGGCCTCTTTACTGCATTCTGCTATATGTCACTACATGGCCTCTTTACTGCATTCTGCTATATGTCACCACAGGGCCTCTTTACTGCATTCTGCTACATGTCACTACAGGGCCTCTTTACTACATTCTGCTATATGTCACTACAGGGCCTCTTTACTGCATTCTGCTATATGTCACTACATGGCCTCCTTACTGCATTCTGCTATATGTCACTACATGGCCTCTTTACTGCATTCTGCTATATGTCAGGGCCTCTTTTACGGCATTCTGCTATATGTCACTACAGGGCCTCTTTACTGCATCCTGTTATACAGTATGTCACTACAGGGCCTCTTTACTGCATTCTGCTATATGTCACTACATGGCCTCCTTACTGCATTCTGCTATATGTCACTACATGGCCTCTTTACTGCATTCTGCTATATGTCAGGGCCTCTTTTACGGCATTCTGCTATATGTCACTACAGGGCCTCTTTACTGCATCCTGTTATACAGTATGTCACTACAGGGCCTCTTAACTGCATTCTGCTATATGTCACTACAGGGCCTCTTTTCTGCATTCTGCTATATGTCACTACAGGGCCTCATTACTGCATTCTGCTATATGTCACTACAGGGCCTCCTTACTGCATTCTGCTATATGTCACTACAGGGCCTCTTTACTGCATTCTACTATATGTCACTACAGGGCCTCTTTACTGCATTCTACTATATGTCACTACAGGGCCTCTTTACTGCATTCTGCTATATGTCACTACAGGGCCTCTTTACTGCATTCTGCTATATGTCACTACAGGGCCTCTTTACTACATTCTACTATATGTCACTACAGGGCCTCTTTACTGCATTCTGCTATATGTCACTACAGGGCCTCTTTACTGCATTCTGCTATATGTCACTACAGGGCCTCTTTACTGCATTCTGCTATATGTCACTACAGGGCCTCTTTACTGCATTCTGCTATATGTCACTACAGGGCCTCTTTACTGCATTCTGCTATATGTCACTACAGGGCCTCTTTACTGCATTCTGCTATATGTCACTACAGGGCCTCTTTATTGTATTCTGCTATATGTCACTACATGGCCTCTTTACTGCATTCTGCTATATGTCACTACAGGGCCTCTTTACTGCATTCTGCTATATGTCACTACAGGGCCTCTTTACTGCATTCTGCTATATGTCACTACAGGGCCTCTTTACTGCATTCTGCTATATGTCACTACAGGGCCTCTTTACTGCATTCTGCTATATGTCACTACAGGGCCTCTTTATTGTATTCTGCTATATGTCACTACATGGCCTCTTTACTGCATTCTGCTATATGTCACTACAGGGCCTCTTTACTGCATTCTACTATATGTCACTACAGGGCCTCTTTACTGCATTCTGCTATATGTCACTACATGGCCTCTTTACTGCATTCTGCTATATGTCACTACAGGGCCTCTTTACTGCATTCTGCTATATATCACTACAGGGCCTCTTTTACGGCATTCTGCTATATGTCACTACAGGGCCTCTTTACTGCATCCTGTTATACAGTATGTCACTACAGGGCCTCTTTACTGCATTCTGCTATATGTCACTACAGGGCCTCTTTACTGCACTCTGCTATATGTCACTACAGGGCCTCTTTACTGCATTCTGCTATATGTCACTACAGGGCCTCTTTACTGCATTCTGCTATATGTCACTACAGGGCCTCTTTACGGCATTCTGCTATGTGTCACTACAGGGCCTCTCTACTGCATTCTGCTATATGTCACTACAGGGCCTCTTTACTGCATTCTGCTATATGTCACTACAGGGCCTCTTTACTGCATTCTGCTATATGCCACTACAGGGCCTCTTTACTGCATTCTGCTATATGTCACTACAGGGCCTGTAAGTTTTTAAGCAGTGGAATTTTAGAAAAAACTACAGACAGTTCATGAATATTTTTAGTTGATTCCCGAAAAATAAGCTTTCCAGAACTTGCTCCCTTGTGGCTTGCCAGGGCAGCATCATGTGATAAATAGGGATGGTCCTGCTTGATAACTCTTCGAGAAGCATGTGATCAGTTTGATCAGCTGATAGATTTGTAAGGTTCTGATTTGCTGATCCTGATCATGTGATAAACCAGGAAGTCCTCACAGCAAACCAGGACCTTACAAATCTATCAGCTGATCAGACTGATCACATGCTTCTCCATGACTTCTCCTAAGCAGGACCATCCCTAGAAGACCACCCTGACCCCTAATCCTGGCCCAACATACAAAGTAAGACACAAACCCCCGTAAGCAGAAGCTCTGAGAATGGATTGGTTTATAAAGGGGTGAACGGCGGGTGAATCACCATCCTTGCCAGATATTCAGAGCTATCACATTCCCCCAGGTATCCCTATTCCCGCAGGAGGACTCCTCTAATTAGCTAAATCCCGCTTACACCCCTTAACATGCGAGTGTGCTCTCGTCATGTATGACTCTACACCTCCCTGGCGTTCAATATCTGCTGAAAATCTGCAACAAGTGCTTCAATTCATTGTTCTGAACATTTATGCCTGTAACTTACCAAAATGTGTCAAGCAAGGGTCTACTATACATTTTGAGGATAATAAAAGTTTCCAAAACAAAATCATGTAAAAAATAAAAAAATACATGTAATTTTCCCTTTCTGCCAGACCACTCCCATTTCCCTCCTCTTCAGCTTTCTGGCACTAAATGTGCAGTTTTTTGCATGTGTGGTTTCTCATTAAAATTCCTTTTTGCGTGCACATTTTTGCATGCAGATTTTTTAGAGCATGCAAAAATTTGCATACGAACATGAATTTTATTGTGAAAAAAAAATGCATGCAAAAAACTGCATGTTTTCTGCATTTGGAGCTTGACTCATCCATACGGCTCTCAGCTGCGTTTCCCTGCAGAAGTCGAGCTTTATCCACACCACCAGGGAGGATAGAAAGCATTTTATGCATGTATGCGTGTTAGGACTTCTGTAACACTTCCTTGGTAAATGTGAGCATGAAGACTGGGAATATCTATCACTAGATATACAGTATATAACAGCTCTCTGATCCCGCGATGGCGGCTGCTGACGTGTTTCCTGCAGCGTGCGGATGAAAGAAGACGCGACAAGCCACGAGAGAGATTTCAGCGCATATCCTGCATGTTGATCCCTTAATCTGGCCACAGATTCATTCTGGGTCATTACTGAACGTTTCGCCGATCTGCGGGGGACAGTGATTGATGGCTGCGTTGTGAGAAACGCTGGCTGTATTTGGAAAGAGTCTTGCTGCCTCTCGATATCGTCAGCGGTGCGTAGAGAAACTCGCTGACATGATTGATTGCCGAACGTCAGAAAATGTGAAGACGAGGAACGTTAGGAGCGATCCTTCGAGTTGCATTTAAATAACAGTGAGGTCTCATGTGGAATGTACTACAGGAACTGGATCAGTTTTATGTACTGGTTTTCCTCAGAACGGAATTCTCTCCAAACCCGGAGATATCGTCAATGACAAAACACAGAAGGTATAGCGAAATAATTCCTAGAGTTAACACTTTTTCTAATGGGAGACGATCGACAGCGATGAGATAAATTAGGAGAGAAAAAAAAAAAATAAATAAAAATCGCTCTTCAGCCGATGTGGCCGCTTGGCGGGACTTTCCTCCAACCCTGGGCCACAGACAAACACGTCTATAATAAGCCCAAGTGATGGGGGGAGTGTGCTGACCAACCAACCGCTACAATTACCAGCGTCTTCCTGATGGGGGCATGTGCTGACCAACCACCCAACAAACAGCTACAATTACCAACATCTTACTGATAGGAGCGTGTGCTGACCGACCACCCAACCAACAGCTACAATTACCAGCGTCTTCCTGATGGGGGCATGTGCTGACCAACCACCCAACCAACAGCTACAATTACCAGCGTCTTCCTGATGGGGGCGTGTGCTAACCAACCACCCAACCGACAGCTACAATTACCAACGTCTTCCTGATGGGGGCATGTGCTGACCAACCACCCAACCAACAGCTACAATTACCAGCGTCTTCCTGATGGGGGCGTGTGCTAACCAACCACCCAACCGACAGCTACAATTACCAGCGTCTTCCTGATGGGGGCGTGTGCTAACCAACCACCCAACCGACAGCTACATTTACCAGCGTCTTCCTGATGGGGGCGTTTGCTGACCAAACACATAGCTACAATTACCAGCGTCTTCCTGATGGGGGCGTGTGCTAACCAACCACCCAACCAACAGCTACAATTACCAGCGTCTTCCTGATGGGGGCGTGTGCTGCCCGACCACCCAACCAACAGCTACAACTACCAGCATCTTCCTGATGGGGGGAGTGCGCTGACTGACCACCCAACCAACAGCTACAATTACCAGCTTCTTCCTGATGGGAGCGTGTGCACTGCTGACCGACCACCCAACCAACAGCTACAATTACCAGCGTCCTCCTGATGGGGGCGTGTGCTGACCGTCCACCCAACCAACAGCTATTACCAGCGTCTTCTATCCAACTGTCAGAAATCAAATTACATCAGAAATGGCTTAATCAGCCGTGGTAACCGACTCATCTATGGCGACCTTCACACTTGCTGCCGCTGCCGGCTGTCAGGCCCGATAATTGAATTGGAAGGGAGTGTTACAAAAGATGCACAGACTCCATTCTGCTGCAGTAATAATGATATACTGTATAGTTCTGATACATCCAAGTGTCCCTCCTACATCTAGTGGCGTTTTTTTTGGGTAGGAAGTCCAAGGACGAACCTCTATGTTTTGGAAATTAGAAGAATTTTGAGGAAACTCACACTATAGGCTGGTGCACTCAGGATTCTGCGCAGCAGCAAACGCAATATTTTCGCAGGTGACGAAAGCAATGTTTAAAAGTGATCAACCGATGTCCCATTCAAATGAAACACTCAGAACACCACCTAGAACAGCTCACAGGATAACTCTCAGGATAACTCCTAGAACAGCTCATAGGATAACTCTCAGGATAACTCCTAGAACAGCTTGCAGAATAACTCAGAATAACGCCTTGAATAGCTCATAGGGTATCTCGCAATATAAGTTGCAGGATATCTCGCAGGGTATCTCGCAGGATAACTCGCAGGGTAACCTTGCGGTTCGCGGACTGTAAATGTCAGGGGATGTTTTCTGAGCGGCGGGGAAGACAGAGCGCACTGAGAAGGTCGGCGTATGCAAAGCGGTGACAGAAATGTGCCGTTCTGTTTCTCCCTCTCCGGAATTCGCTGGCCTGGCACAGATAAGGACGACGCCAGTAAAACCAGGTTTCAATATTTCCTTATCTTACACATGTTGGTCGTGACATTTCCTATATCTTCTTCCATACAAGCTGATTACGGGAGACATTCTAAGGAACGACCGCGGGAGTGAGAGAGAGACGTCGCATTCATCTCACCGATTCTGCCGCTTCTTCTGAGGACCGCGAACTCAATTTTCTGCTGCTGGAGAAAATCCGCCGAAAAGTTACTCAGCACAGCAGGGCTTTATTCGCTGAAGCTGGGCGGATGAATTGCAAATATATAAAAATTAGCAGCCGTCTGGCAATCAGTTTGCATGGGTTTCCTCCGGGCACTCCTGTTTCCTCCCAAAAACATACAGACAGGTTGATTGGCTTCCCCCTAAATTGGCCCTAGACTATGATACATACACTACACGATACATGCATAGACATAGGACTATGGTAGGATTAGAGTGTGAGCTCCTCTGAGGACAGTCAGTGACATGACTATGTACTCTGTAATGTGCTGCAGGAGAGGTCAGTGCTATATAAATACATAATAATATGGTAGGACATTAGACTATGACTATGGTAGGATTAGAGTGTGAGCTCCTCTGAGGACAGTCAGTGACATGACTATGTACTCTGTAATGCGCTGCAGAAGATGTCAGTGCTATATAAATACATAATAATAATATGGTAGGACATTACACTATGACTATGGTAGGATTAGAGTGTGAGCTCCTCTGAGGACAGTCAGTGACATGACTATGTACTCTGTAATGTGCTGCAGAAGATGTCAGTGCTATATAAATACATAATAATAATATGGTAGGACATTAGACTATGACTATGGTAGGATTAGAGTGTGAGCTCCTCTGAGGGACAGTCAGTGACATGACTATGTACTCTGTACTGTGCTGCAGAAGATGTCAGTGCTATATAAATACATAATAATATGGTAGGACATTAGACTATGACTATGGTAGGATTAGAGTGTGAGCTCCTCTGAGGACAGTCAGTGACATGACTATGTACTCTGTAATGTGCTGCAGGAGAGGTCAGTGCTATATAAATACATAATAATAATAATAATATGGTAGGACATTACACTATGACTATGGTAGGATTAGAGTGTGAGCTCCTCTGAGGACAGTCAGTGACATGACTATGTACTCTGTAATGTGCTGCAGGAGATGTCAGTGCTATATAAATACATAATAATAATAATATGGTAGGACATTACACTATGACTATGGTAGGATTAGAGTGTGAGCTCCTCTGAGGACAGTCAGTGACATGACTATGTACTCTGTAATGTGCTGCAGGAGATGTCAGTGCTATATAAATACATAATAATAATAATATGGTAGGACATTACACTATGACTATGGTAGGATTAGAGTGTGAGCTCCTCTGAGGACAGTCAGTGACATGACTATGTACTCTGTAATGTGCTGCAGGAGATGTCAGTGCTATATAAATACATAATAATAATAATATTGTAGGACATTACACTATGACTATGGTAGGATTAGAGTGTGAGCTCCTCTGAGGACAGTCAGTGACATGACTATGTACTCTGTAATGTGCTGCTGGAGATGTCAGTGCTATAATAATAATAATAATAATAATAATAATCTCTGAGATTGTATCTTTCGCTTTCAAATGCAGCAAAAATGGCAAGAAGCAGGTTTTATGTTGGGAACATACAATGCAATTTCTCTTCCGATCGACGGGAATCGGCCAATTATTTCCGACATGTCGGATTTGTTTCCAATCGAGAAAGGAATACAATTTGCGAAGTTATCATTGGAAAATCAATTCCTTTATTGATTGGGAGCAGTTTGGACATGTACACACGCTATAACTTTCTGTCCGATCACCCGTCGATCGGACAGGAAATGACATTGTGTGTTCCCAGCACAAGTCTGGCAGCAATACAGCTGAACGTTACTAGTCTAGTTTCAGCCGTTCTAATCATGTTTGGATCAGCGTTCGATAGATTGACTGAGGGGGGCATTACTTTGTCACATGGGTGATGGGGGTATTGGGGAGCCTTTTCCCTTTACTAAAACAACTAAACATTTAAAGAACAGTCTGCTGTGTTTACTATTTTGCATTGCCCTAAAAAATATCACTAAAAGCTGGCGGACACCAACAGTGGTTCTGAGCGTTTTTAAAAATGCTTGCACTTTGAAAAGCACTTGGCTAATGTATATCAATGGGATGGAGCGCACCAGAGTGGTTCATTTTTTCCCCGAACGCAAACGCGGGTCCTGCTGCATTTCTGCTGATTTCTGAGGTGATTCAGCCTCAATGTTAGGAATAGGAAAGTGGGAAACTGCTCTGAAAAGCTCCAGATCAGAACGGTTTTTCAAGCGTCTTTGTTACAGAAGCCGTTCATTACAATAAAAAAAAAAATCTAAATATTTACCTGAGGTTCTAAACTTTTTAAATATCAATGTAAAGATGAAATATTTCTATATTTTATTTTATTTTAAGCTGGTAAATAGTGATGGATGCAAAACGGAAAAAATGCACCTTTATTTTCAAATAAAATATTGTCGCCATACCCTGTGATAGGGACATAATTTTAACGGTGTAATAACCGGGACAAATGAGCAAATACAATACGTGAGTTTTAATTATGAAGGCATGTATTATTTTAAAACTATAATGGCTGAAAACTGAGAAATAATGAATTTTTTCCGTTTTTTTCTTCTTCCTGTTAAAATGCATTTACAGTAAAGTAGCTCTTAGCAAAATGTACCCCCCCCCCCCCCCCAAAGAAAGCCTAATTGGTGGCAGAAAAAACAAGATATAGATCAGTTCATTGTGATAAGTAGTGATAAAGTTATAGGCTAATGAATGGGAGGTGAACATTGCTCAAGTAAAAACGACGGAACGCGAATGGGTTAAACAACACCAAATTAGTGTTTTAGCTAATTAAAAGCAATAGTAAATGCTTGGAAATAGTTTAGAACCAATTATCATGTACTATGATTAACCACTTTACCCCCCGCGGTACGAATTTCTCCGTCCCTTTTTCCCCCCCTAAAAAAACCAAGGGACGGAGAAATCCGTACCTCCCGCCGCTGTACGCGGTCCCGCACGCCGCCTGCTCGCTAGGAGATCAATGAACGGGAAAATCCATTCCCGTTCGTTGATCTAAGCCCCCGCAATGATCCGCTGCTTCTATTAGAAACAGCGCGATCATTGTGATTTTCCCAGCCTCGTACTGCTTCCTGTAAGCGTCCTTCCGGATGCTTACAGATCGCATGCAAACAAATTCACTGTGGCCATCTTGTGGCCAAATAGTAAAACTACACCCTAAAGCATTTTACATATACAAATACATTAGTTTTCCACAATAAATTAACTCATTACCTCCCACACTACCCAAATTTTTTTTTTGTATATATATATATATATATATACACAAAAATAAAAAAAAAACTTAAATAAATAGTTACCTTAGGGACTGAACTTTTTAAATATTTATGTCAAGAGGGTATAACACCGTTACGTTATAAACTATGGGCTTGTAATTAGGGATGGATGCAAAACTGAAAAAAATGCACCTTTATTTCCAAATACAATATTGGCGCTAAACATTGTGATAGGGACATAATTTAAACAGTTTTATAACCGGGACAAATGGGCAATTACATTTCATGGGTTTTAATTACAGTAGCATGCATTATTTAAAAACTATAATGGCCGAAAACTGAAAATATTTTCCCACAATTTTTCCTATTTTCCCATTAAAACACATTTAGAATAAAATCATTTTTGGCATAATGTCCCACCTAAAGAAAGCCTAATTGGTGGTGAAAAAAACAAGATATAGTTCATTTCATTGCGATAAGTAATAATAAAGTTATAGACGAATGAATGGAAGGAGCGCTGAAAGGTGAAAATTGCTCTGGTGTTCAAGGGGTAAAACCCCTCGGTGGTGAAGTGGTTAAATATATATTTGTCAACAGGTACTTGTGATAATGTTTACTATGCTAGGGGGTACTTGGTGAGTACAGAGTTTTACAAGAATTACATACCAATAAAATGTTGAGAAACACTGGCCTAGACCACCAGGGAAGCTATACTGGAGGTGAAGCCCTAGAAAAACCTGGGAAGCCATATTGGGGGAAGGAGGGTGAAAGCACTAGACAGCAGGGAACTGTATAGGGGCCACCTGGGAACTGTATAAGGAATGATGGCGGCCAGCAGACATTGAGGTTGGCCCATGGACTGGGTCTCAGTGTACAATTTCATCCCACTTTGTATTTCAGTTTGACACCCCTGCACTAGAGGCTTAAGGCAAATACACTGTGAGCAAAGTAAATGTGTGTGATTGAATAGTGTGTCCATACATGATACAGTCTTGATTGTATGTACAATCAGTAGAAAAAGTTATCGATTTCACGCTGGAAATCTGTTAAATTGCTGCCACCACTCTGCAGATTGAAAGAAGGTGGAAAGACCTCAGACTAGCTATTCCTAAAAGGAAGAAATGATCATTTGCAACCTAACTAGCAATCAGCAATTTATAAAGATAAGACAATGCAGCAGTGTGTCTCTTCTGAGGACAGAGTTCCAGCATGGATCAGAATAATCAGCTAACAAGGGCAAAACTGGAACCATCAAATCATAGACTTGGGAGGAAGGGCCAGAAGACAGGTGAGTATGTCCCGAAATAGCGACGCAGTCCCGCCGATCGAGCAATATCTTCTGTCCAGCACAATCAACTCATTCGATTTTGACTAAAAATCAATCCAACATGAATATTTGCGGTATCTAGCTCATTTAATCAAATTATCGAATTGGCTGGATATCGATGGAAAATATTGTCCGGTGTATGGCCACCATTATACTCTGCAGAATCCTGGTATATACAGTCAGTATATTTACCACCCGTTGTCCGACTGTATTGGGAGACCCGACAGACAATGGCCCCTCTGAGCGGACACTTACCCCGGGCGCACAGATTGTCCTGATACGACACATCGCCGGTCTTCTCCAGGATAAAACTCGGCCGTGGAAGATTGTCTTCAAACAGTTTCCTCTGATTCATAACCAGCTGCTTCACTGCAGAGACCAGAACAAAACGTGAAAGAATGGTACAAGTTTGTAAAAGTCTCATCAGCTGGCCTCGTTCAATAAGCTAACGTAAAGCGGTATTGTCACCATGAAAATCAAATTACAACTGCAACTGGTCTGAGTGTATTAAGTGATAAAGATGCTAATCCTGCATTCAAAAAAACTTGTTCTGCTGTTATGGGTTGGAGTTATCACATACTTTAGGAGCACTGGCCCTTTAATAGCCATTGCCATTCAGTTGCATGCTGGGGGTTCTTTTTATCTATAATATATTCCTCCTCTTCCATTTATTTCCCTGCCTAGCTTTCTTATCTGAAACACCTCTGCTCACTTGTGTTTACAAGCATGGCTGAGGTGGCTCAGCAATTGGAGGATGAGACCGTGTCGTCCCTAGTATACACCTCAGTGGGAGTGTCTGAAGACTCTGGGAGGAGGGCAGCTAATGAATACACAATGAGCAAGAGAAGGGAGGGGGGAAAACAAGAGTCAGGGAGGATATGATGTCAGCATTAGCTTGGCAAGATGGCCACTGCCTAGAATAGGATTTTCTGCTTTTCCTTTATAAAATTCACAGGAATCAGTATGTGGATAGCACAATACATCTGTTATGCAAGTAGAAGTAGTATTTATCTACTTATATATGTGTTTTTTATTTCTAGGTTAGCATGGGTGTCGCTTGTTCTTTAAAGTGAGATGAAACTCCATAAAACTTACCACCTCCACAATCACTGAGCGACCTCACCACCTCCACAGTCACTGAGCGACCTCACCACCTCCACAATCACTGAGCGACCTCACCACCTCCACAATCGCTGAGCGATCTCACCACCTCCACAGTCACTGAGCGATCTCACCACCTCCACAATCACTGAGCGATCTCACCACCTCCACAATCACTGAGCGATCTCACCACCTCCACAATCACTGAGCGATCTCACCCCCTCCACAATCACTGAGCGATCTCACCACCTCCACAGTCACTGAGCGATCTCACCACCTCCACAGTCACTGAGCGATCTCACCACCTCCACAATCACTGAGCGATCTCACCACCTCCACAATCACTGAGCAATCTCACCACCTCCACAATCACTGAGCGATCTCGCCACCTCCACAATCACTGAGCGATCTCGCCACCTCCACAATCACTGAGCAATCTCGCCACCTCCACAATCACTGAGCGATCTCGCCACCTCCACAACCACTGAGCGATCTCGCCACCTCCACAACCACTGAGCGATCTCACCACCTCCACAATCACTGAGCGATCTCACCACCTCCACAATCACTGAGCGATCTCACCACCTCCACAATCACTGAGCGATCTCACCACCTCCACAGTCACTGAGCGATCTCACCACCTCCACAATCACTGAGCGATCTAACCACCTCCACAGTCACTGAGCGATCTCACCACCTCCACAATCACTGAGCGATCTCACCACCTCCACAGTCACTGAGCGATCTCACCACCTCCACAGTCACTGAGCGATCTCACCACCTCCACAGTCACTGAGCGATCTCACCACCTCCACAGTCACTGAGCGATCTCACCACCTCCACAGTCACTGAGCGATCTCACCACCTCCACAATCACTGAGCGATCTCACCACCTCCACAGTCACTGAGCGATCTCACCACCTCCACAGTCACTGAGCGATCTCACCACCTCCACAATCACTGAGCGATCTCACCACCTCCACAATCACTGAGCGATCTCACCACCTCCACAGTCACTGAGCGATCTCACCACCTCCACAGTCACTGAGCGATCTCACCACCTCCACAATCACTGAGCGATCTCACCACCTCCACAGTCACTGAGCGATCTCACCACCTCCACAGTCACTGAGCGATCTCACCACCTCCACAATCACTGAGCGATCTCACCACCTCCACAATCACTGAGCGATCTCACCACCTCCACAGTCACTGAGCGATCTCACCACCTCCACAGTCACTGAGCGATCTCACCACCTCCACAGTCACTGAGCGATCTCACCACCTGCACAATCACTGGAGCGATCTCACCACCTCCACAATCACTGAGCGATCTCACCACCTCCACAGTCACTGAGCGATCTCACCACCTCCACAATCACTGAGCGACCTCACCACCTCCACAATCACTGAGCGATCTCACCACCTGCACAATCACTGGAGCGACCTCACCACCTGCACAATCACTGAGCGACCTCACCACCTCCACAATCACTGAGCGATCTCACCACCTCCACAATCACTGAGCGATCTCACCACCTCCACAATCACTGAGCGATCTCACCACCTCCACAATCACTGAGCGATCTCACCACCTCCACAATCACTGAGCGACCTCACCACCTCCACAATCACTGAGCGACCTCACCACCTGCACAATCACTGGAGCGACCTCACCACCTCCACAATCACTGAGCGACCTCACCACCTCCACAATCACTGAGCGATCTCACCACCTCCACAATCACTGAGCGATCTCACCACCTCCACAATCACTGAGCGACCTCACCACCTCCACAATCACTGAGCGATCTCACCACCTCCACAATCACTGAGCGATCTCACCACCTCCACAATCACTGAGCGATCTCACCACCTCCACAATCACTGAGCGATCTCACCACCTCCACAATCACTGAGCGATCTCACCACCTCCACAATCACTGAGCGACCTCACCACCTCCACAATCACTGAGCGACCTCACCACCTGCACAATCACTGGAGCGATCTCACCACCTCCACAATCACTGAGCGATCTCACCACCTCCACAATCACTGAGCGATCTCACCACCTCCACAATCACTGAGCGACCTCACCACCTCCACAATCACTGAGCGATCTCACCACCTCCACAATCACTGAGCGATCTCACCACCTCCACAATCACTGAGCGATCTCACCACCTCCACAATCACTGAGCGACCTCACCACCTCCACAGTCACTGAGCGACCTCACCACCTCCACAGTCACTGAGCGATCTCACCACCTTCACAATCACTGACCGATCTCACCACCTCCACAATCACTGAGCGATCTCACCACCTCCACAATCACTGAGCGATCTCACCACCTCCACAATCACTGAGCGACCTCACCACCTCCACAGTCACTGAGCGATCTCACCACCTTCACAATCACTGACCGATCTCACCACCTCCACAATCACTGAGCGATCTCACCACCTCCACAATCACTGAGCGATCTTACCACCTCCACAATCACTGAGCGATCTCACCACCTCCACAATCACTGAGCGATCTCACCACCTCCACAATCACTGAGCGATCTCACCACCTCCACAATCACTGAGCGATCTCACCACCTCCACAATCACTGAGCGATCTCACCACCTCCACAGTCACTGAGCGATCTCACCGCCTCCACAACCACTGAGCGATCTCACCACCTGCACAATCACTGAGCGATCTCACCACCTCCACAATCACTGAGCGACCTCACCACCTCCACAATCACTGAGCGATCTCCCCACCTCCACAGTCACTGAGCGATCTCACCGCCTCCACAATCACTGAGCGATCTCACCACCTCCACAGTCACTGAGCGATCTCACCGCCTCCACAATCACTGAGCGATCTCACCACCTCCACAGTCACTGAGCGATCTTACCACCTCCACAGTCACTGAGCGATCTCACCACCTCCACAGTCACTGAGCGATCTCACCACCTCCACAGTCACTGAGCGATCTCACCACCTCCACAGTCACTGAGCGATCTCACCACCTCCACAATCACTGAGCGATCTCACCACCTCCACAATCACTGAGCGATCTCACCACCTCCACAATCACTGAGCGATCTCACCACCTCCACAATCACTGAGCGATCTCACCCCCTCCACAATCACTGAGCGACCTCACCACCTCCACAATCACTGAGCGATCTCACCACCTCCACACAATCACTGAGCGATCTCACCACCTCCACAATCACTGAGCGATCTCACCACCTCCACAATCACTGAGCGACCTCACCACCTCCACAATCACTGAGCGATCTCACCACCTCCACAATCACTGAGCGATCTCACCACCTCCACAATCACTGAGCGATCTTACCACCTCCACAATCACTGAGCGATCTCACCACCTCCACAGTCACTGAGCGATCTCACCACCTCCACAATCACTGAGCGATCTCACCACCTCCACAATCACTGAGCGATCTCACCACCTCTACAATCACTGAGCGATCTCACCACCTCCACAATCACTGAGCGATCTCACCACCTCCACAATCACTGAGCGATCTCACCACCTCCACAATCACTGAGCGATCTCACCACCTCCACAGTCACTGAGCGATCTCACCACCTCCACAATCACTGAGCGATCTCACCACCTGCACAATCACTGAGCGATCTCACCACCTCCACAATCACTGGAGCGATCTCACCACCTCCACAATCACTGAGCGATCTCACCACCTCCACAATCACTGAGCGATCTCACCACCTCCACAATCACTGAGCGATCTCACCACCTGCACAATCACTGAGCGATCTCACCACCTCCACAATCACTGGAGCGATCTCACCACCTCCACAATCCCTGAGCGATCTCACCACCTCCACAGTCACTGAGCGATCTCACCACCTCCACAGTCACTGAGCGATCTCACCACCTGCACAATCACTGAGCGATCTCACCACCTCCACAATCACTGAGCGATCTCACCACCTCCACAATCCCTGAGCGATCTCACCACCTCCACAGTCACTGAGCGATCTCACCACCTCCACAGTCACTGAGCGATCTCACCACCTGCACAGTCACTGAGCGATCTCACCACCTCCACAGTCACTGAGCGATCTCACCACCTCCACAATCACTGAGCGATCTCACCACCTCCACAATCACTGAGCGATCTCACCACCTCCACAATCACTGAGCGATCTCACCACCTCCACAATCACTGAGCGATCTCACCACCTCCACAATCCCTGAGCGATCTCACCACCTCCACAATCACTGACCGATCTCACCACCTCCACAATCACTGAGCGACCTCACCACCTCCACAGTCACTGAGCGATCTCACCACCTCCACAATCACTGAGCGATCTCACCACCTCCACAATCACTGAGCGATCTTACCACCTCCACAATCACTGAGCGATCTCACCACCTCCACAATCACTGAGCGACCTCACCACCTCCACAATCACTGAGCGATCTCCCCACCTCCACAGTCACTGAGCGATCTCACCGCCTCCACAATCACTGAGCGATCTCACCACCTCCACAGTCACTGAGCGATCTCACCGCCTCCACAATCACTGAGCGATCTCACCACCTCCACAGTCACTGAGCGATCTTACCACCTCCACAGTCACTGAGCGATCTCACCACCTCCACAGTCACTGAGCGATCTCACCACCTCCACAGTCACTGAGCGATCTCACCACCTCCACAGTCACTGAGCGATCTCACCACCTCCACAATCACTGAGCGATCTCACCACCTCCACAATCACTGAGCGATCTCACCACCTCCACAATCACTGAGCGATCTCACCACCTCCACAATCACTGAGCGATCTCACCCCCTCCACAATCACTGAGCGACCTCACCACCTCCACAATCACTGAGCGATCTCACCACCTCCACACAATCACTGAGCGATCTCACCACCTCCACAATCACTGAGCGATCTCACCACCTCCACAATCACTGAGCGACCTCACCACCTCCACAATCACTGAGCGATCTCACCACCTCCACAATCACTGAGCGATCTCACCACCTCCACAATCACTGAGCGATCTTACCACCTCCACAATCACTGAGCGATCTCACCACCTCCACAGTCACTGAGCGATCTCACCACCTCCACAATCACTGAGCGATCTCACCACCTCCACAATCACTGAGCGATCTCACCACCTCTACAATCACTGAGCGATCTCACCACCTCCACAATCACTGAGCGATCTCACCACCTCCACAATCACTGAGCGATCTCACCACCTCCACAATCACTGAGCGATCTCACCACCTCCACAGTCACTGAGCGATCTCACCACCTCCACAATCACTGAGCGATCTCACCACCTGCACAATCACTGAGCGATCTCACCACCTCCACAATCACTGGAGCGATCTCACCACCTCCACAATCACTGAGCGATCTCACCACCTCCACAATCACTGAGCGATCTCACCACCTCCACAATCACTGAGCGATCTCACCACCTGCACAATCACTGAGCGATCTCACCACCTCCACAATCACTGGAGCGATCTCACCACCTCCACAATCCCTGAGCGATCTCACCACCTCCACAGTCACTGAGCGATCTCACCACCTCCACAGTCACTGAGCGATCTCACCACCTGCACAATCACTGAGCGATCTCACCACCTCCACAATCACTGAGCGATCTCACCACCTCCACAATCCCTGAGCGATCTCACCACCTCCACAGTCACTGAGCGATCTCACCACCTCCACAGTCACTGAGCGATCTCACCACCTGCACAGTCACTGAGCGATCTCACCACCTCCACAGTCACTGAGCGATCTCACCACCTCCACAATCACTGAGCGATCTCACCACCTCCACAATCACTGAGCGATCTCACCACCTCCACAATCACTGAGCGATCTCACCACCTCCACAATCACTGAGCGATCTCACCACCTCCACAATCCCTGAGCGATCTCACCACCTCCACAATCACTGACCGATCTCACCACCTCCACAATCACTGAGCGACCTCACCACCTCCACAGTCACTGAGCGATCTCACCACCTCCACAATCACTGAGCGATCTCACCACCTCCACAATCACTGAGCGATCTTACCACCTCCACAATCACTGAGCGATCTCACCACCTCCACAATCACTGAGCGATCTCACCACCTCCACAGTCACTGAGCGATCTCACCACCTCCACAATCACTGAGCGATCTCACCACCTCCACAATCACTGAGCGATCTCACCACCTCCACAATCACTGAGCGATCTCACCACCTCCACAATCACTGAGCGATCTCACCACCTCCACAATCACTGAGCGATCTCACCACCTCCACAATCACTGAGCGATCTCACCACCTCCACAATCCCTGAGCGATCTCACCACCTCCACAATCACTGACCGATCTTACCACCTCCACAGTCACTGAGCGATCTCACCACCTCCACAATCACTGAGCGATCTCACCACCTCCACAATCACTGAGCGATCTCACCACCTCCACAGTCACTGAGCGATCTCACCACCTCCACAGTCACTGAGCGATCTCACCACCTCCACAACCACTGAGCGATCTCACCACCTCCACAATCCCTGAGCGATCTCACCACCTCCACAATCCCTGAGCGATCTCACCACCTCCACAACCACTGAGCGATCTCACCACCTCCACAATCACTGAGCGATCTCACCACCTCCACAATCACTGAGCGACCTCACCACCTCCACAATCACTGAGCGACCTCACCACCTCCACAGTCACTGAGCGATCTCACCACCTCCACAATCACTGAGCGATCTCACCACCTCCACAATCACTGAGCGATCTCACCACCTCCACAATCCCTGAGCGATCTCACCACCTCCACAATCACTGACCGATCTTACCACCTCCACAGTCACTGAGCGATCTCACCACCTCCACAATCACTGAGCGATCTCACCACCTCCACAATCACTGAGCGATCTCACCACCTCCACAATCACTGAGCGATCTCACCACCTCCACAGTCACTGAGCGATCTCACCACCTCCACAGTCACTGAGCGATCTCACCACCTCCACAACCACTGAGCGATCTCACCACCTCCACAATCCCTGAGCGATCTCACCACCTCCACAATCCCTGAGCGATCTCACCACCTCCACAACCACTGAGCGATCTCACCACCTCCACAATCACTGAGCGATCTCACCACCTCCACAATCACTGAGCGATCTCACCACCTCCACAATCACTGAGCGATCTCACCGCCTCCACAACCACTGAGCGATCTCACCACCTGCACAATCACTGAGCGATCTCACCACCTCCACAATCACTGAGCGACCTCACCACCTCCACAATCACTGAGCGATCTCCCCACCTCCACAGTCACTGAGCGATCTCACCGCCTCCACAATCACTGAGCGATCTCACCACCTCCACAGTCACTGAGCGATCTCACCGCCTCCACAATCACTGAGCGATCTCACCACCTCCACAGTCACTGAGCGATCTTACCACCTCCACAGTCACTGAGCGATCTCACCACCTCCACAGTCACTGAGCGATCTCACCACCTCCACAGTCACTGAGCGATCTCACCACCTCCACAGTCACTGAGCGATCTCACCACCTCCACAATCACTGAGCGATCTCACCACCTCCACAATCACTGAGCGATCTCACCACCTCCACAATCACTGAGCGATCTCACCACCTCCACAATCACTGAGCGATCTCACCCCCTCCACAATCACTGAGCGACCTCACCACCTCCACAATCACTGAGCGATCTCACCACCTCCACACAATCACTGAGCGATCTCACCACCTCCACAATCACTGAGCGATCTCACCACCTCCACAATCACTGAGCGACCTCACCACCTCCACAATCACTGAGCGATCTCACCACCTCCACAATCACTGAGCGATCTCACCACCTCCACAATCACTGAGCGATCTTACCACCTCCACAATCACTGAGCGATCTCACCACCTCCACAGTCACTGAGCGATCTCACCACCTCCACAATCACTGAGCGATCTCACCACCTCCACAATCACTGAGCGATCTCACCACCTCTACAATCACTGAGCGATCTCACCACCTCCACAATCACTGAGCGATCTCACCACCTCCACAATCACTGAGCGATCTCACCACCTCCACAATCACTGAGCGATCTCACCACCTCCACAGTCACTGAGCGATCTCACCACCTCCACAATCACTGAGCGATCTCACCACCTGCACAATCACTGGAGCGATCTCACCACCTCCACAATCACTGAGCGATCTCACCACCTCCACAATCACTGAGCGATCTCACCACCTCCACAATCACTGAGCGATCTCACCACCTGCACAATCACTGAGCGATCTCACCACCTCCACAATCACTGGAGCGATCTCACCACCTCCACAATCCCTGAGCGATCTCACCACCTCCACAGTCACTGAGCGATCTCACCACCTCCACAGTCACTGAGCGATCTCACCACCTGCACAATCACTGAGCGATCTCACCACCTCCACAATCACTGAGCGATCTCACCACCTCCACAATCCCTGAGCGATCTCACCACCTCCACAGTCACTGAGCGATCTCACCACCTCCACAGTCACTGAGCGATCTCACCACCTGCACAGTCACTGAGCGATCTCACCACCTCCACAGTCACTGAGCGATCTCACCACCTCCACAATCACTGAGCGATCTCACCACCTCCACAATCACTGAGCGATCTCACCACCTCCACAATCACTGAGCGATCTCACCACCTCCACAATCACTGAGCGATCTCACCACCTCCACAATCCCTGAGCGATCTCACCACCTCCACAATCACTGACCGATCTCACCACCTCCACAATCACTGAGCGACCTCACCACCTCCACAGTCACTGAGCGATCTCACCACCTCCACAATCACTGAGCGATCTCACCACCTCCACAATCACTGAGCGATCTTACCACCTCCACAATCACTGAGCGATCTCACCACCTCCACAATCACTGAGCGATCTCACCACCTCCACAGTCACTGAGCGATCTCACCACCTCCACAATCACTGAGCGACCTCACCACCTCCACAATCACTGAGCGATCTCACCACCTCCACAACCACTGAGCGATCTCACCACCTCCACAATCACTGAGCGATCTCACCACCTCCACAATCACTGAGCGATCTCACCACCTCCACAATCACTGAGCGATCTCACCACCTCCACAATCACTGAGCGATCTCACCACCTCCACAATCACTGAGCGATCTCACCACCTCCACAATCCCTGAGCGATCTCACCACCTCCACAATCACTGACCGATCTCACCACCTCCACAGTCACTGAGCGATCTCACCACCTCCACAATCACTGAGCGATCTCACCACCTCCACAATCACTGAGCGATCTCACCACCTCCACAGTCACTGAGCGATCTCACCACCTCCACAGACACTGAGCGATCTCACCACCTCCACAACCACTGAGCGATCTCACCACCTCCACAATCCCTGAGCGATCTCACCACCTCCACAATCCCTGAGCGATCTCACCACCTCCACAACCACTGAGCGATCTCACCACCTCCACAATCACTGAGCGATCTCACCACCTCCACAATCACTGAGCGACCTCACCACCTCCACAATCACTGAGCGACCTCACCACCTCCACAGTCACTGAGCGATCTCACCACCTCCACAATCACTGAGCGATCTCACCACCTCCACAATCACTGAGCGATCTCACCACCTCCACAATCCCTGAGCGATCTCACCACCTCCACAATTACTGACCGATCTTACCACCTCCACAGTCACTGAGCGATCTCACCACCTCCACAATCACTGAGCGATCTCACCACCTCCACAATCACTGAGCGATCTCACCACCTCCACAATCACTGAGCGATCTCACCACCTCCACAGTCACTGAGCGATCTCACCACCTCCACAGTCACTGAGCGATCTCACCACCTCCACAACCACTGAGCGATCTCACCACCTCCACAATCCCTGAGCGATCTCACCACCTCCACAATCCCTGAGCGATCTCACCACCTCCACAACCACTGAGCGATCTCACCACCTCCACAATCACTGAGCGATCTCACCACCTCCACAATCACTGAGCGACCTCACCACCTCCACAATCACTGAGCGACCTCACCACCTCCACAGTCACTGAGCGATCTCACCACCTCCACAATCACTGAGCGACCTCACCACCTCCACAATCACTGAGCGATCTCACCACCTCCACAATCCCTGAGCGATCTCACCACCTCCACAATCACTGACCGATCTTACCACCTCCACAGTCACTGAGCGATCTCACCACCTCCACAATCACTGAGCGATCTCACCACCTCCACAATCACTGAGCGATCTCACCACCTCCACAGTCACTGAGCGATCTCACCACCTCCACAGTCACTGAGCGATCTCACCACCTGCACAATCACTGAGCGATCTCACCACCTCCACAATCACTGAGCGATCTCACCACCTCCACAATCCCTGAGCGATCTCACCACCTCCACAATCCCTGAGCGATCTCACCACCTCCACAACCACTGAGCGATCTCACCACCTCCACAATCACTGAGCGATCTCACCACCTCCACAATCACTGAGCGACCTCACCACCTCCACAATCACTGAGCGACCTCACCACCTCCACAGTCACTGAGCGATCTCACCACCTCCACACAATCACTGAGCGATCTCACCACCTCCACAATCACTGAGCGATCTCACCACCTCCACAATCACTGAGCGATCTTACCACCTCCACAGTCACTGAGCGATCTCACCACCTCCACAATCACTGAGCGATCTCACCACCTCCACAATCACTGAGCGACCTCACCACCTCCACAATCACTGAGCGATCTCACCACCCCCACAATCACTGAGCGACCTCACCACCTCCACAGTCACTGAGCGATCTCACCACCTCCACAGTCACTGAGCGATCTCACCACCTCCACAGTCACTGAGCGATCTCACCACCTCCACAATCCCTGAGCGATCTCACCACCTCCACAACCACTGAGCGATCTCACCACCTCCACAATCACTGAGCGATCTCACCACCTCCACAATCACTGAGCGACCTCACCACCTCCACAATCACTGAGCGACCTCACCACCTCCACAGTCACTGAGCGATCTCACCACCTCCACACAATCACTGAGCGATCTCACCACCTCCACAATCACTGAGCGATCTCACCACCTCCACAATCACTGAGCGATCTTACCACCTCCACAGTCACTGAGCGATCTCACCACCTCCACAATCACTGAGCGATCTCACCACCTCCACAATCACTGAGCGACCTCACCACCTCCACAATCACTGAGCGATCTCACCACCCCCACAATCACTGAGCGACCTCACCACCTCCACAGTCACTGAGCGATCTCACCACCTCCACAGTCACTGAGCGATCTCACCACCTCCACAGTCACTGAGCGATCTCACCACCTCCACAATCACTGAGCGATCTCACCACCTCCACAATCACTGAGCGATCTCACCACCTGCACAATCACTGAGCGATCTCACCACCTCCACAATCACTGAGCGATCTCACCACCTCCACAGTCACTGAGCGATCTCACCACCTCCACAATCACTGAGCGATCTCACCACCTCCACAACCACTGAGCGATCTCACCACCTCCACAATCACTGAGCGATCTCACCACCCCCACAATCACTGAGCGATCTCACCACCTCCACAGTCACTGAGCGATCTCACCACCTCCACAGTCACTGAGCGATCTCACCACCTCCACAGTCACTGAGCGATCTCACCACCTCCACAGTCACTGAGCGATCTCACCACCTCCACAATCACTGAGCGATCTCACCACCTCCACAATCACTGAGCAATCTCACCACCTCCACAATCACTGAGCAATCTCACCACCTCCACAGTCACTGAGCGATCAACACCTCCACAGTCACTGAGCGATCTCACCACCTCCACAGTCACTGAGCGATCTCACCACCTCCACAATCACTGAGCAATCTCACCACCTCCACAATCACTGAGCAATCTCACCACCTCCACAGTCACTGAGCGATCAACACCTCCACAGTCACTGAGCGATCTCACCACCTCCACAATCACTGAGCAATCTCACCACCTCCACAATCACTGAGCAATCTCACCACCTCCACAATCACTGAGCAATCTCACCACCTCCACAGTCACTGAGCGATCAACACCTCCACAGTCACTGAGCGATCTCACCACCTCCACAGTCACTGAGCGATCTCACCACCTCCACAATCACTGAGCAATCTCACCACCTCCACAATCACTGAGCAATCTCACCACCTCCACAGTCACTGAGCGATCAACACCTCCACAGTCACTGAGCGATCTCACCACCTCCACAGTCACTGAGCGATCTCACCACCTCCACAATCACTGAGCGATCTCACCACCTCCACAATCACTGAGCGATCTCACCACCTCCACAGTCACTGAGCGATCTCACCACCTCCACAATCACTGAGCGATCTCACCACCTCCACAATCACTGAGCGATCTCACCACCTCCACAATCACTGAGCGATCTCACCACCTCCACAATCACTGAGCGATCTCACCACCTCCACAGTCACTGAGCGATCTCACCACCTCCACAATCACTGAGCGATCTCACCACCTCCACAATCCCTGAGCGATCTCACCACCTCCACAGTCACTGAGCGATCTCACCACCTCCACAATCACTGAGCGATCTCACCACCTCCACAGTCACTGAGCGATCTCACCACCTCCACAGTCACTGAGCGATCTCACCACCTCCACAGTCACTGAGCGATCTCACCACCTCCACAATCCCTGAGCGATCTCACCACCTCCACAATCACTGAGCGATCTCACCACCTCCACAGTCACTGAGCGATCTCACCACCTCCACAGTCACTGAGCGATCTCACCACCTCCACAGTCACTGAGCGATCTCACCACCTCCACAGTCACTAAGCGATCTCACCACCTCCACAATCACTGAGCGATCTCACCACCTCCACAATCACTGAGCGATCTCACCACCTCCACAATCACTGAGCGATCTCACCACCTCCACAATCACTGAGCGATCTCACCACCTCCACAATCCCTGAGCGATCTCACCACCTCCACAATCACTGACCGATCTTACCACCTCCACAATCACTGAGCGATCTCACCACCTCCACAATCACTGAGCGATCTCACCACCTCTACAGTCACTGAGCGACCTCACCACCTCCACAGTCACTGAGCGATCTCACCACCTCCACAATCACTGAGCGATCTCACCACCTCCACAATCACTGAGCGATCTCACCACCTCCACAGTCACTGAGCGATCTCACCACCTCCACAATCACTGAGCGATCTCACCCCCTCCACAATCACTGAGCGATCTCACCCCCTCCACAATCACTGAGCGATCTCACCCCCTCCACAATCACTTAGCGATCTCACCCCCTCCACAACCACTGAGCGATCTCACCACCTCCACAATCACTGAGCGATCTCACCCCCTCCACAACCACTGAGCGATCTCACCACCTCCACAATCACTGAGCGATCTCACCACCTCCACAGTCACTGAGCGATCTCACCACCTCCACAATCACTGAGCGATCTCACCACCTCCACAACCACTGAGCGATCTCACCACCTCCACAACCACTGAGCGATCTTACCACCTCCACAAAGTATGAGGTTTACCTTCACAAACATCTCTTCTGCCTTTTGGCCCTCATACTACCTGGAAAGGGTAAAATTGGTCAGTGATTGGCCAATCATAAATGAAAGGGTGTACCAGGCTTTAAGGTACAAACACTAGAGTTCCGTAACCCAAAACAATTGTTATTGATCATTTATAAGTTGACATTTACAATGATCCCCATATAGGCAGCCTGCTGGACCCTCTTTATGGGGAGGTGACAAGTGGAGGACGGGGAGGCGGAGTCCTGCTGTGATAGGCGGAGTCCTGCTGTGATAGGCGGAGTCCTGCTGTGATCTGTAGCAGGAACTACATCAGCAATTGGCCGCGTATTGTCCAAATCAGCAGACCGATGTGGAGGTCACTGATGGCCCGAGGTCGCCTGTCTACATATTAAATGGTCTACTCAAACATGCGGTCAGTTTGGGACATAAAAATCTTGCAGGTATATGTGGTTTTACACTTAAAAGGCACCTTAAGTTAGAAGTATACGGAGGCTGCCATATTTATTTCCTTTTAAGCAATACCAGTTGGCTGGCTGTCCTGCTGATCCTCTGCCTCTAATACTTTTAGCCATAGCCCCTGAACAAGCATGCAGATCAGATGACTGAACCACACACCTGAAACAAGCACGCAGCTAATCCAGACACTACTGCAGCCAGAGGATCAGCAGGACAGCCAGGCAACTGGTATTGTGTAAAAGGAAATAAATATGGCAGCCTCCATATACCTCTTGCTTCAGGTGTCCTTTAAAGTGAGAGCGCCCCCTAGAGGCGGGGACTTACCTTCTGGCTCTTCCCCATGCTTGACGTGGGTCACCCGGAACGCCTTCGGCCGATCAAACCTGGCCTTAGCTGACACTTTGTCCTTGGTGTCCTACATCTTCACCTGTATCTGGTGGTTTAGGGCCTTCATCAGGACCTCTCTGGTGACAACGAGGTCAGCACTGTGAGTCCAGACCAGCCACATCCGGTCCCCCTCCTGCCATGGCTTCAGCAGCTGCAGAGACAACAACCAGCAGCTTGTGAGCGACCGACAAACATTCTGACAATCGATGTAATGAGGACCTGAACTCAGGACTTCATCTCTGCTCCAAAAGATAAGCAACAGCATAATAACCTTTACAGAAAAACATTTGTTACTGTGGATACAAATCCTGCAACAAATCTGCAGTGTGTCTACTTCCTGCTTTCATGGAAGCAGACATAGGATTACCATCCTGCGTTTACGAATTAGCTGCTCTGCCATGGCAATCACCTGACACAGCTGAGAGATCAAATTACAGTTGTGATTAGTCACAGATGAGGGGGAAGTAGATAGGATAAACTCTCTAAATACATACAGGGGGCATTCTCTATGTTTCCGTCTGTCCTGTGCAAGAGTTCAGGTCCCCTTTAAGCATTTCTGTACAGTATTAATCTGTGGTTTTCTCTTACAGCGATTCTGTGGATGGTGGTACAGGAATAATTTGCATGGCTCCTCCCACTGTTCTTACATATGGATTCAACTGCATATTTTGTAGATAAATGGAGCAAGTCTTTGCATTGTACTGAATTTTCTATTGAGCAGACATTGTAGAGCTGCTACGCCACCTGCTGGTGAAACCTGTCACAATCACCCGTCCAGAGATGCAATCCTCAGGCAGGGTATACGCTTATGTGAATAAACGTGGGAAAAGTCATGCACATTGGATAAGAACTTACAACCAATGTAAGGCAATGGTATCGTTTACACTTCAATGCAGTATAATCTGTGTTTGTTTTCTCATCGACAATCATTCAGCTATAAAACTAGCAGGTTGTAGCAGGCGGCTGTGTACAGTGTCCCTGACAAGTGTCAACCCTCCCTACAGTCTTGTTCACACTATAAATGTATTTGTTTTGTTTTCAAGCACTGGAATTTTTTTAAAATTGCTCTAAAAGCGCTTGTGCAATGATTTCCTATGGGAGTGTTCTCACATGAGCGCTCTGGTTTCTATTCAATCGCAAACGCGGCTTCGGAACCATTTTCTGAGCGTTTGTGTTCAATAGAAAGTTTAGGGAAATCGCAAAGCGCTTGACAAAGCGCTTTGAATAGCAATTTCCTGAGCAATTTTATGAATAAATACATGGGGCTTGATTCACTAAAACCATGAGAACTCAAATATCACCCCTTATCAAAGAGATCACGCCTTATCAGAGTAGCACAGCGAGCGCTAGGAACCCGCAGGGGCTCAGGGCAGGACGAGTGCCATTGCCAATTAGCAGGCATACGTTCGTAGTGCTCGCTATGCTACTCTGATAAGGCATGATATCTTTGGTAAGGTGAGATATCTTTGGTAAGGTGTGATATCTTTGGTAAGGTGTGATATCTTTGGTAAGGTGTGATATCTTTGGTAAGGTGTGATATCTTTGGTAAGGTGTGATATCTTTGGTAAGGAGTGATATCCTTGATAAGGTGTGATATCTTTGGTAAGGTGTGATATCTTTGGTAAGGTGTGATATCTTTGGTAAGGTGTGATATCTTTGATAAGGAGTGATATCCTTGATAAGGTGTGATATCTTTGGTAAGGCGTGATATCTTTGATATCTTTAGTAAGGCGTGATATCTTTTGATAAGGCGTAATATCGCTCGATCCTGTGCGAGGTGGTAAAGGTGTCTCAATGACTGACGGACCTCAGGCTGATGTCTCCCGATTTCAGAACAAGCGACGAAACGACTAAACCCCCGCCGCTGCCACCATAATGTATAAATGCCCCCCCTCCCTGTGCGCATTATACATTACCTGTTCTGTAGCAGCCTCCGTGCGATGTCCGGAACCTCCGGGCGCCTCTGTACACTCCACTTGCCCATAGTGTCTAACGTCGGCACGTAGCGTCTGTCGTCAGATGCTATGCACCAGCGGCGTGTACGGAGAGTCGCCCGGAGGTTACGGGACACCGCGAGGAGGCTGACACAGGACAGGTCATGTATAAATTCACACTAGGGGGGGGGGGGGGGAATTGACGCGGCGGACTCGACTTTAGCCGATTCCCTAAAGATTTCATGCTGCAGTTAGACGGGAATCGGCCTGTAGTGTATGGGCAGAATCGACCAAGAGACACATTTATCTCTAATTAAATTCGAATTAGAGATAAATGTGTTTGTTTGTAGAATCTGCCCATAATCTCTACATGTATGGCCACCTTAAAGGGAACCTAAACTGAGAAGGATATAGATTTTTCCTTTTAAAATAATACCAGTTGCCTGACTCTCCTGCTGATCCTCTGCCTCTAATACGTTTACCCACAGCCCCTGAACAAGCATGCAGCAGATCAGGTGCTCTGACTGAAGTTGGACTGGATTAGCTGCATGCTTTTTTAGGTGTGTGATTCAGCCACTACTGCAGCCAAAGAGATCAGCAGGACAGCCAGGCAACTGGTATTGTTTAAAAGGAAACATCCATATCCCTCTCAGTTTAGGTTCCCTGGTTGTGCAACGTGTTGCTGCTTCAGAAACGAAGCAATAAACGACATATTCTGCATCATTTGACTCACCCGCGACTCATGCTCCATATACAGCTTAGCCACCACCCCAAACATGACCACGTCCACCTTGGTGGCCTCCGTGTCCCCCGGGAGCAGGAAGTACTCGAAGTGGAAGTATTTCTGGGCCTTCGGAGCCTCGATCACCTTCTTGGGATGCTTGTGGCCGGCTTTACCTCTGTGGGCCGGACTGGACTCTTCATCCTCTGCAAACATGACACAAAAGTCATAAAAATACACCCTCAGACAAGAAATATTCAGAGAAACACGAGGAGTGCAACACAGCTGGGTGGGGATGAGACGTGTCCTTTCCTGGGGATGATAAAATAAATAAAATACGCCTTCATCACAACACAGCTGGACTACTGCAATGTCCTCTATGCAGACCTCCCAAACAAGGACCTGCTCTGCCTGCAGCTAGTACAGAATGCTACGAACAAACCAGCCTCGCCTCTGTCACATTACACCGATCCTTCGCTCACTGCACTGGCTACCAGTAGAATGGAGAATACTCTTCAAGATTGGACTGCTAACATTCAAATCCCTGCACAATCTGGGCCCTGGATACATGAAGGACTTGCTGAAGCTGCACCACACCTCTCACAACCTCAGATCAGCAAGTTCTGTAAACTTGGTCACTCCCAGAGTGCACCTCAAAACCTTTGGCGCCAAAGCTTTCTGTCATGCTGCCCTTACTCTTTGGAATTTCCTACCACACCCAGTAAAGACGGACTCATCCCTGGTGTTATTCAAATCCAGACTGAAAAGCCACCTGTTTAGCCTGGCATTTGTGGACTTATAGAATTCTTCCTCTGTACCATGATTTACCAATCAACCAATTACTGGTCTGAGCCATGCTTACGTGCTTTGAGTCCTATGGGAGAAAAGCACTTTACAAATATTATTTGTTGTTGTTAAATGCAAACCACAAGCACAAAATGCTCCAAAACAATGCCAAACAAATATATAAAGGACTTCTAAAGGGACATTTTACTTATTATAGGAAACACAAAACAGATAAGTGCTGAGAATAGCAGGCACAACACACATTCCACTAGACACCAACAACAAAAACACTGCGGCCATGACTGCCGAGATGTTACAACAAACGCCAAACATACCATGCAGATTGCTGGGGAAGTACAATGTGTCGCCCTGAGGTCACGGATCCCTGTCCCCTCCACCTCGCACTTCCAGCACTGGGACCCTATGAGCAGGGCCGGCTCTAGTAAACATGGGGCCCCAGGGCAAAATTATCCCCGGGGCCCCCTGCCCCTTCCAAAAAGTGGCATTAGGGGCCATTCTTGCAGCCAAATTTCCCGCCTGGGCCCCTGAGCCGGCTGCAGACCCTCCAAAGTTAACTCTGCTCCCCGGGGCCCCGGCAGAGTCTTTCGCAGTGTGGTGTCTCACCTGCCCGCCAGCACAGATGACGCTACTCTGCCAAAGACTCTGCAGGGGTCCGGGGAGTAAAGTTTAGATGGGAAGAAGATACCTAGGTTGCCCCAACAGGCTCTGGGGCCCTGGGGGGTTGCCCCCCTTACCTCTATGGAAGCGCCGCCCCCGAGGCTCGTCCATGGAATAGCTTGGCCACGCTGTGCAGTTGTAGACGGCTCACACCAGTGCAGTACAATGGAGCCGAAACCGGCTCGACTTTTTCTGCCAGCCCCAAGCATGGGCTCTATACTACTGCGCAGACGCAAGCCGTCCAGCACATGCACACTGCTGGTCCATGTACGACGCCACGGAAGATGATGGTGCTATATAAATGCAAAAATAATAACGAGCAGATAAAGAATGACCTTTCTTGGGCGGGGCCGGCATGGCGAATGCGATGGTGAGCGTTGCGGTGACGGTGTGGGAGGAGTTATCGTGTGAAGCCTCCGCAGACCCATCGGTGCGCTCCCCTCCGCACTCTGCGCGGCTCCCGGCTGTAGCGATCACATTAGCGATGTCCGGAGAGGAGCAGCCGGTCTCATAATCGGACGCAGACTGGGAGTACAATCGCCTCTCCGGGGTCCGGATCTCCGTGTCGGTGGGCACCCCACTGTCGTATTCATCGCTCTCGGGCAGATTCCGATCCCGCAGCGTGGATTCCGGGGTCATTCCGGGCTCCTCCATCTTGTTGGCACGCTAGCAGGTGACAGTCGTCTCCATGAGGTCTTCACACAACCTGAATGTAAGAGATCGGGAATAACAACACGTGTGTATAATTCATATGTCAGCTGATCAGGGTGGGAATAGCGGCACTGCGCACGGGAAGGGGAATCGACGGTACCGCGCACAGGAAGGGGAATCAGATGGTACTGCGCACGGGAAGGGGAAGCGACGGTACCGCGCACAGGAAGGGGAAGCGACGGTACCGCGCACAGGAAGGGGAAGCGACGGTACCGCGCACAGGAAGGGGAATCAGATGGTACTGCGCACAGGAAGGGGAATCAAATGGTACTGCGCACAGGAAGGGGAATCGGATGGTACTGCGCACAGGAAGGGGAATCAGATGGTACTGCGCACAGGAAGGGGAATCAGATGGTACTGCGCACAGGAAGGGGAATCAGATGGTACTGCGCACAGGAAGGGGAAGAGACGGTACCGCGCACAGGAAGGGGAAGCGACGGTACCGCGCACAGGAAGGGGAAGCGACGGTACCGCGCACAGGAAGGGGAAGAGACGGTACCGCACACAGGAAGGGGAAGCGACGGTACCGCGCACAGGAAGGGGAAGCGACGGTACCGCGCACAGGAAGGGGAAGCGACGGTACCGCGCACAGGAAGGGGAAGCGACGGTACCGCGCACAGGAAGGGGAATCAGATGGTACTGCGCACAGGAAGGGGAATCAGATGGTACTGCGCACAGTACTGTCATGCAAGCCATGCTAGTGTGGGTGCAGCATGTGCCTGAGTACGGTCACGCCTGTGCAGTAAGCTGGAGCCACTTGTGTATGAGCAGCTCTGTGCTACTGGGCAGGGGCGGGCCATGCTACTGGGCAGGGGCGGGCCATGCTACTGGGCAGGGGCGGGCCATGCTACTGGGCAGGGGCGGGCCATGCTACTGGGCAGGGGCGGACCATGCTACTGGGCAGGGGCGGGCCATGCTAGAGTGGGTGCAGCATGTGCCTGAGTACGGTCACGCCTGTGCAGTAAGCTGGAGCCACTTGTGTATGAGCAGCTCTGTGCTACTGGGCAGGGGCGGGCCATGCTACTGGGCAGGGGCGGGCCATGCTAAAGTGGGTGCAGCATGTGCCTGAGTACGGCCACGCCTGTGCAGTAAGTGGGAGCCACGGGTGAATGAGCAGTTGCAGCATATCCGCACTGGCTAAGCGCAGTGGCAATCTGCAGGAAAGTCCAGGGCAGCGGCAGTAGAGGTGAGGAGCAATCACTAGAGGATCCAAAGGCTCTCCTCTACAGAGTTAAATATTTTATTTCTTTGCTGAGGTCCGCCTCTGGTTCACAAGTACCTCTGAGGTGAGAGTGATAGGGAGGCTGCCATACTTATTTCCTATTAAACAATGCAGCGTCCATGCCTGTCCTGCTGGTTCTCTGCCGCTAATACTGAAGCGTGACAAGATTAGCTGCATGCTTGTTTCTGGTGTGATTCAGACACTACTGCAGACAAGAGATTAGCAGGACTGCCAGGCAACTGGTATTGTTTAACAGGAAATAAATATGGCAGCTTCCATATCCCTCTCAGTTCAGGTGTCCTTTAAGGCGTCTGTCATGCAGAAGGCTGAACTGTGCACTTGTTAGGAGGTTCAGCCTGCCAGCCACCGACCACTTTACATCTGCAATGTCATTGTTTAACCCTCTGTGGTGTTACCAGAGTGAGAACAATGTGACATCCAAGCACAGCCATGGCCACACCCACATGTGACTCGAAAACCTGTCCACCTCTGAGGTGATAGGGTGTGTACACACATCCAATTTTGATTGGCCAATCTTACCTCTTCCATGTAGTATGAGAGTTTAACTAGACAATCTGCTCATAGTAGTCAATGTCTGTTGTCTACATGGAAGGGTAGAATTTGCCATTCAAATGGGATGTGTGTAATCACCCTTAAAGGACAGCAAAAGCAAAAAGGTATATGGAGGCTGCCATATTCACTTCCTTTTAAACTATACCAGTTGCCTGGCTGTCCTGCTGATCCTCTGTCTCTAATAGTTTTAGCCACAGCCCCTCAACAAGCATGCAGCCGATCAGGTGCCCTGACTGAAGTCAGACTGGATTAGCTGCATGCTTGTTACTGATGTGTGATTCAGCCACTACTGCAGCCAGAGAGATCAGCAGGACATCCCGGACAACTGGGATTGTTTAACAAGAAATAAATATGGCAGCCTCCATATCCCTCGTTACAGTTGTCCTTTAAAGGAAACCTGAGATAATTATTGCTATATGTATACTTACCTGGGGCTTCCTCCAGCCCAGTGAAGTGTCTGGGCTCCCTCAGTATCCTCCCCCGGCTGCTCTGTTGTCCTGTATTTGCCGCCAGTGATCTGGACAGCCGAGGCTTTGCTGCGTACTCCCCGCCCACCTGAGTAGTACTGCACAGGCGCAGAACACTCCCAGGCGCGGGAACACAACAAGGCCACGGAAGAGCACACAACTGGCCAAATCACCGTCAGCAATTACCACACAACAGAGCAGCCGCAGAGTACAGCAAAGGAAGCCAAGGCACCTCATGGGGCTGGAGGAAGTCCCAGGTAAGTATAAATACAGCAATAATTCTTATCCCAGGTACACTTTAAAGGGACACTGTAGGGGGTCGGGGTAAAATGAGTTGAAGTTACCCGGGCCTTCTAATGGTCCCCCGCAGACATCCTGCGCCCGCGCAGCCACTCACCAATGCTCCAGCCCTGCCCCTGATTCACTTCTGGAATTTCAGACTTTAAAGTCTGAAAACCACTGCGCCTGCGTTGCTGTGTTGCTCCCACTGATGTCACCAGGAGCGCACAGCGCAGGCACAGTCCATACTGGGCCAGCACTGTACACTCCGGGTGAGGTCAGCGGGAGTGAGGACACGGCAACGCAGGGGCAGTGGTTTTCTGACTTTACAGTCTGAAATTCCAGAAGTGAACCAGAAGCGGGGCCGGAGCATCGGTGAGTGGCTGCGCCAACACAGGATGTCTGCGGGGGACCATTAGAAGGCCCGGGTAACTTCAACTCATTTTCCCCTGACCCCCCTACAGGGTCCCTTTAAGAGAGGCAAAACACATTTAAGCCCGGTACACACTTTAAATTATGATTGGCCAACCCCTGACCAATTTTACCCCCTCTATGTAGTATGAGAGTTTACCTACACTATGGGCTCTATTCACAAAACTTCTCAAACATGTCTTATTTATCACCTAATTAATATAAATAACCTTTCAGCACATTTACAAGCAAAGTAATCACTCAAAGTAAGTTGCTGCTGATTAACTTCATTTCAATATTACTTTTCTTACATTAATGATATTATATTTTTGCTCTTTGATGAAAACAGGTGAAAAAGTTTTGTGAATCACACCCAATCTGCTCATAGTAATATCTGCAGACACTCATACTACATAGAGGTGGTAAAATTGGACAGTGATTGGCCAATCATAATTGAAAGTGTGTATCAGGCTAAGTTATTTGTACCGTCCTCCTTTCCAGGGTGCCCTCTCTGCCCCTCCCAGGACCCCTGTCCTCCTCCCCAGGGACCCCCTCTCCTCTCCCCAGGGACCCCCTGTCCTCCTCCCCAGGGACCCCCTCTCCTATCCCCAGGGACCCCTGTCCTCCTCCCCTGGGACCTCCTCTCCTCTCCCCAGGGACCCCCGTCCTCCTCCCCAGGGACCCCCTCTCCCCTCCCAGGACCCCCCTGTCCTCCTCCCCTGGGACCCCCTCTCCTCTCCTCTCCCCAGGGACCCCCTCTCCTATCCCCAGGGACCCCTCTCCTCCTCCCCTGGGACCCCCTCTCCTCTCCTATCCCCAGGGACCCCCTGTCCTCTCCCCAGGGACCCCCTCTCCTCTCCCCAGGGATAGGCTCTAGAGATTTCCCCCCAATCCTTTTCTGGAGTCTCTCCTGGGACCCTCTCCTGTTCTCTCCCCCTCCCGGGCCCCCTTCCTCCCCGGGGACCCCTTCCTGTCCTCCCCCGGCTGTCGCAGCTTCTTACCGGACTTCTCAGCTGAACTTTCCCCGCAGCTGTAACTCTTGTGTGTGAGAGTGACCCTAGTGCTCCGTATCCCTCCGCGCCGACAAATAGTCCCCTGCCCCCCTCCCTGCACCCCCCTAGCGCCCCCTGCCGCCACCTCACCGGCTCCCCCACCCGCTGCCCCGTCCGCCCGTCACTCAGGGGGGCTACAAGCGGCTCTGACCGGAGAGGAGCGGAGATATAGTCCCGGCTGTGAGGCGGCCGCGGAGTAATATCAGCGTCTGCTGTTACCATGGAGACCGCTCTCCTCCCAGAGACTCCAGACTATTCCGCACCTGCGTGACCTCAGTGTACAGTCTGCTGGGCCGGAAGTGGCCTGTCCGTCCTAGGGCCGGCCCGCCCATGAGGCGGGGTGAGGCGGGTTCCTCAGGCAGCAGGAAGTGGAGGGGCGGCACCAGGCATTAAGAGGAAGTGCCTGCGCCTGGTAGAGATGGGAAGTTCGGATCTTTTCAATGATCCGGATGATTCGAATCGGATCATTGAAAAGATCCGGATCTTTGATCCGAATCTCGGATCATTTTACTACCGTCAAGCATTCGGGGTGAGATGACTAGCAGGACAGGTCTTTCCCTGCTGTGGACAGGAGAAGGGGAGGGGGGTGGACACACAGAGAGAAGGGGAGAAGATGGACAGAGGGCAGGGAGTGGACAGAGATGGGAGGAGAGACGAGCAGAGAGCAGAAATGTTTGTGCACACAATACCCACATGCTGCAATCATATGCTTTACATGTATTTATTTCACCTATATGCTCATCTGTGTACTTTCCATGCAAACGTCGCACAGTGAAGGAAAGCATTCCCAGAAGATAAGTGCAGCTGTTTAGTGCCGAGTGCAGGAGGATCATATTACGCTGCAATCACAGTGCCTGCAAAGTTACTGAGCTGTGCTGAGCCAAAAGCTTCCCATGTGTTCACTGTGCAGCACTACGGAACAGCCAGCCTATAATGAGCAGCACGTTATAGCCAGTATGTGTGCTCTACACATATCTGGCAGTGGCACCCATGTCCCCTCTCTCTCATCTACCTGTCTCCCTGCAAGGCTGGCTCCCATCCAACAGAGCGATCCATCTCAGCTCTGCTTCCAGGACCCCGCTGCCCGCTGAGAGGGGGCGTGTCGCTCCTGGCCCCACCCCTTTTGCGATCCGAATCGTTCATTTTGATGATTCGGATGATCGACTCATTAAATAGATTCGGATCAAAGATCCGAATCGTTCATGATCCGGACAACACTAGCGCCTGGTTCTTGCCGCCCTCAGGAGAGACTGGAGTGTCACTTACCGGCTACCGCCGCCCGCCTGCCTGGCCGCCTCAAGTGCTGCAGTGAAGTCTCCCCTGCCTGGCAGTGGCAGCACGCAGCACACCGAATCGGTGAGTGACCCTGGTGGCCCTGGCTGCGTGCACAGTGACGCGGCGGCGGCGCCAGCCCTGCCACTTGCGTGACGTGCCACCCACGCCCACCCACCATGCCGCCGGACTTCCGAGGCGAGCTCTGCCGCGGCGCCGCCTACTAGGTCTCTGTGAGGCTGTCCTGGCTGCACCGCTGCGCTGCCTCCGCTCCGCCTGCAGAATCCGGGCGGGAACGGAAGTAACTGGAGTCACGCTGCCTCCGCCCGCTGCGCCATGATAGGCACGGTCACTGAGTGCTGCCGGCCGTGACCGTGACAATGATGAGCCCGCACCCCGGCCTTGCCCGGCTCCAGTGAGAGATGGAGGAGCCAGCTCGCTGCCCTCTGCCCGCCGGCACAAGATGGATGCTGCCTGGCTCGTGCCCGACGCCTGGCCGGCTGGCCTGCCCTCCGCCATCATCGTCGCCGGACCCCACCATCACCGGTGAGTCACTTTGCTGCGGCTGCCCCTGGCTCTGGCTGCTCTTAGCGGTGGGGTCGGGTCGGATTCCTATTTTGTATTTTAATGTTTTGTAATGTAGTCAGTCAGGCTGACTGGTGGATGAGGTGGTACATTTATTTGGAATGGGTGGGGAGGAGGGTAAGGGTGCCTGCTGTGGGTGGAGAGGAGGGTGATGGTGCCCGTGGGTGGGGAGGAGGGTAAGGGTGCCTGTGGCTGGGGAGGAGGATGAGTATGGCCGTGGCTGGGGTTGAGGATGAGTATGGCCGTGGCTGGGGTTGAGGATGAGTATGGCCGTGGCTGGGGAGGAGGATGAGTATGGCCGTGGCTGGGGAGGAGGATGAGTATGGCCGTGGCTGGGGAGGAGGATGAGTATGGCCGTGGCTGGGGAGGAGGATGAGTGTGGCTGGGGAGGAGGATGAGGATGGCCATGGCTGGGGAGGAGGATGAGTGTGGCTGGGGAGGAGGATGAGTATGGCCGTGGCTGGGGAGGAGGATGAGTATGGCCGTGGCTGGGGAGGAGGATGAGTGTGGCTGGGGAGGAGGATGAGGATGGCCGTGGCTGGGGAGGAGGATGAGTGTGGCTGGGGAGGAGGAGGAGGATGGGCGTTGCTGGGGAGGAGGATGAGGATGGCTGTGGCTGGGGAGGAGGATGGCCGTGGCTGGGGAGGAGGATGGCCGTGGCTGGGGAGGAGGATGAGGATGGCCGTGGCTGGGGAGGAGGGTAAGGGTGTCCGTGGGTGGGGTGGAGGGTGAGGATGAATGACCGTGGGTGGTGAGGAGGGTAAGGGTGCCCGTGGGGAGGAGGGTAAGGGTGCCCGTGGGTGGTGAGGATGGCCGTGGGTGGGGAGGAGGGTAAGGGTGCCCGTGGGTGGTGAGGAGGGTGAGGATGGCCGTGGGTGGGGAGGAGGATAAGGGTGCCCGTGGGTGGTGAGGAGGGTGAGGATGAATGATGATCGTGGGTGGGGAGGAGGGTAAGGGTGCCCGTGGGTGGTGAGGAGGATAAGGGTGCCCATGGGGAGGAGGGTAAGGGTGCCCGTGGGTGGTGAGGATGGCCGTAGGTGGGGAGGAGGGTAAGGGTGCCCGTGTGTGGTGAGGATGGCCGTGGGTGGGGAGGAGGATAAGGGTGCCCGTGGGTGGTGAGGAGGGTGAGGATGAATGACCATGGGTGGGGAGGAGGGTAAGGGTGCTCGTGGGTGGGGAGGAGGGTAAGAGTGCCCGGGGGGGGGGGTGCCTGGGGCCCGGTGGGGGGAAGGGGCGCCTTCACGATCTTTGCCTCAGGCAGCAGAAAGTCCAGGACCGGCCCTGGTCCGTCCTCATAAATCACTCCCCTGCTCACTGCTGTGTCCTCCGCATACATATACCCCCAGCATCATAGTAATATGTGACACAGGAGGGGGCGCTATAACAGGGAGAACTAGCATGCACTACTATAATTGGGGGAACATTATGTGTAATGGGGGAGCTATAACTGGAGACACTAAAATGGGGGTTGTTATAAGTATATTGGGGGTGCTATACAAGCGGGTATTATAATGGGGTGTTATAAGCATAATGGTGGTGCTATAACTGGGGGACACTAAAATGGGGGGTGTTAAAAGTATAATAGGGGTTCCTATAATGGGGTATTATAGTGGGGGTGCGTGTTATAAGTGTAATGGTATAAGGAAGCTATAACAATAAGCAGTATACTGGGGGTGATATAGAAAGAAGCACAATGATAGGGGTCATACTTACCTATCCCCCGCTCCTGCACTGGGGCCAGAGTGTAATGGCTGGAGGGCAGGGCACAGTGGCTTGTGTGCGCAGGCGCGAGGCTGAACATGCTCTGGGAACAGCGCACCTGCTCGCTCCATGGGACGCCACGCCACCCCGCAGCAGACCGTGGGTACCTGAGGCTACATCACCTGCCTGGCATGACTGCCTGCTGCGCATCAGGCCGTCAGTGCTGACCCCGTGAACGCCACCTCAGCCGCACACCGGCATTCCTGCATACTCCTGGTTTTGTATTGTCCATATGGAAACTACACACCAACTGTATATGGTGAAAAATGGTATCCAGCGTATGATGCACAAGACCTTGCACCTATGAACTGGTGAGATCAATCCAATGGGCTACATGTTGCTTATGCTGCTCTGTTTGACTCTTGCTGTGATGCTGCTTATGCTGCTGTGAGTCCGCAAGGATTTGTTTCTTTACAATGTGGCAGTGAATCCGCTCGGCAGCTGACACCACCAGGTGATTTCATCAAGTTTGCAAAAAAGGTGTTTCAAAAAACTCTGTTTTCTACCATTTTCATGGGTGTGCATGTTATAAGTCAGTGTAATGGTATGGGGGTGATATAGCAAGAAGCACAATGATAGGGGTGCTGTCATACTTACCTATCCCCCGTTCCTGCACTGGGGCCAGAGTGTAATGGCTGGAGGGCGGGGCACAGTGGCTTGTGTGCACAGGCGCAAGGCTGAACATGCTCTTTGGCACAGGCGCAACATTAGAGTTTAGGTGCCAAAGTGCAGTTCCCACTCTATAAAAGTGCTGCCTTCCCCGTTCCCCGGTGCTGTCTGCTGCAGGTAGCTCACATGTCTCGGCCAGCCCTTGCCTTGCTGCAATCCCCACTGCGTACAAATAACAAATGTGACCTAGCAGCAATGTTTTGTGTTGTAAAGGGTACTTGTAGTGGAAAAAGTGCCCCTATGGGGTCCTTATCCCAGGAGGGGGGAGACTCTGGGGTACTCATCCAGGAAAGGAGGCGGGAACAAATAAGTGGCACAAGGGGACATAAGGAGACACAGGGGGAGGCAAAAAGGGGCACAGAAGGAGGCACAGGGGGACAGAGGGAGGCACAAAGAGGATAGAAGGAGGGACAGAGGGAGGCACAGGCGTAAGGAAGGAGGCACAGGGAGACAGAATGCGGCACAGGGAGTCACAGAGAGGCAAAAAAAGGCACAGAAGGAGGGACAGAGGAAGGCACAGGGGGACAGAGGAAGGCACAAAGGGGATAGAAGGCAGCACAGGGGAACAGAGGGAGGCAAAAAGAGACACAGAAGTAATGCAGAGGGGGGAGAGGTGGCACAGGGAGAGTGAAGGCAGCGAAGAGGGACAAAAAAAGGCACAGGGGGACAGAGGAAGGCACAGGGGGACAGAGGAAGGCACAAAGGGGATAGAAGAAAGGACAGAGGGAGGCACAGGCAGAAGGAAGGAGGCACAGGGAGACAGAAGTTGGCACAGGGGAACAGAGGGAAGCAAAACGAGGCACAGAAGTAGGGCAGAGGGGGGAGACTGAAGGAAGCGAAGCGGGACAAAACAAGGCACAGGGGGACAGAGGAAGGCACAGGGGGACAGAGGAAGGCACAAAGGGGATAGAAGAAAGGACAGAGGGAGGCACAGGCAGAAGGAAGGAGTCACAGGGAGACAGAAGCTGGCACAGGGGAACAGAGGGAGGCAAAAAGAGGCACAGAAGTAGGGCAGAGGGGGGAGACTGAAGGAAGCGAAGAGGGACAAAACAAGGCACAGAGGGAGGTACAGGGGGGCAGAGGAGGCACATGAAGACAGAAGGAGGCATGAAGGGGAACAGAAGGAGGCACAGGGAGGCGGGGGGGGGGGGGGGGGGGTTGCACAGAGGGACACAGGGGCGGCTGTCTGCAACTACTATCCAAATGCAGCAGAAGCCAGTGACAGAACACATGTGGGAGTGCAGCTTAGTCGTGGGGCGCTTTGTTCGGGGGCAGGGCTTAATCCAGGGGCATGGTGCCCCCCAGGACCAATGACACTTCAGGCAATGGCCTGCAATGCCTTTGCCTAAAAACGCCCCTGGTGCCTGGGGAAAAAAGCATATGTACACCTCTCTACAGGGCTGACATTTGCTCTGCCGTGTGAACCAATGTGAATACTCCCTTGGGAATATTCCCATTGGTCAGTTTAATGCAACAATAGCAAGCCCCGGTGGGAGCTTTGAAAATGCTTTTCAAAGGTGCTTCTATATTACATTATAGTAAAGAGCAGCTGCGGGCACAGAGAGGGATGGTGCCATCAGAGCCTGGCATGTAAAGGCAGATGGCGGGAGAGTCCTGGCCATGCCTGGCAATGGAAGTCATGTAAGTATGTATAGTCTGTTATCTTAGTGATAAGGATGCAGTTATCGCTAGTCTCTCCCAGCCTGGTTCTGTACTGCTCTGTAATCTGACCTGTTGCTCAGCTATTAGAAGAATACTTACGGTATCTTATAATTAACACAAAACACCTAGCTTACAGGGAGTGAATATGCCTTCTGTTTATTTATGCTAAACATGTTATGTCCTGGTCTGGATAGCCACTGAATATAAATAAAAAATAATGATAAAATAGGTAAAGTAGGTGATGTTCGACCCCCTATCCATTTAGTGTTAGTATATAAAAATAAACTTTACTAATGAAGAAAGTAAAAATTCTTGAATCTAATTTTTCATCTGTTTTTTATTTTTCCCCCATCTCGTCCTTGCTTGCAGTGTCACCTCCTGGCCACCATCCCTTGCCGGACTACCACCACTGCTCGTCGCTACTGCCCCTCCTTTCCTGGGCACCCCCAGCCCCGTGGGCCTTAGGGAAGATTTTAATTGGTTGAGGCCATGGACCAATGGTAAGTCCTAGCAGGAGCCTCAAAGATGCTTTTGTGGGGGCTTTCTGCTGCGTATAGCAGCAGAGACCCAGTGAGGAGCAACTGTGCAACGGTTGGTCCTGGCACAGCAGAATCATGCACCAATAATGTAATAAAAAAGTGCTTAATTTTTACAATAATTACGTATAAACGATTTAGTCAGTGTTTGCCCATTGTAAAATCTTTCCTCTCCCTAATTTACATTCTGACATTTATAACACGGCGACATCTTTACTGCTGGCAGGTGATGTCACTGGAAGGAGATGCTGCTTGCTTTTTTTGGCAGTTGGAAACAGCTGTACACAAAAGATTTCTCATGGGAAAGGGGGTGTCATCTACTGATTGGGATGAAGTTGAATTCTTGGTCACGGTTTCTCTTCAAGCCAACTCTGGATCCTGGTGGGCTGTGGTGATGTGCTGAGTGGTTTGCGATGGGGCCAAGTGAGTTTTTTTCAACAACCGTAACTGGAATTCAATCAAGCTGCATGCAACAGTCCCGGCTAGTTTTGGAACGTGCCGTCAGTTTGGTGATTTGAGGAATGACCCGTGTGTGTGTACTGCGCACTCTGAGGTTTCTCCAGGAAGGGGACATTCTGCGTTGCGGATACTCATGTCTGCATGTGTACTGCACGCTCTGACGTGTGTCCAGGAAGGGGACAGTCTGCGTTGCGGATACTCGTGTCTGCGTGTGTGTGTACTGCACGTTCTGACGTGCCTCCAGGAAGGGGACATTCTGCGTTGCGAACACTCGTGTCTGCGTGTGTGTGTACTGCGCGCTCTGACGTGTGTCCAGGAAGGGGACATTCTGCGTTGCGGATACTCGTGTCTGCGTGTGTGTGTACTGCACGCTCTGACGTGTGTCCAGGAAGGGGACAGTCTGCGTTGCGGATACTCGTGTCTGCGTGTGTGTGTACTGCGCGCTCTGACGTGTCTCCAGGAAGGGGACATTCTGCGTTGCGGATACTCGTGTCTGCGTGTGTGTGTACTGCACGCTCTGACGTGTGTCCAGGAAGGGGACAGTCTGCGTTGCCGATACTCGTGTCTGCGTGTGTGTGTACTGCGCGCTCTGACGTGTCTCCAGGAAGGGGACATTCTGCGTTGCGGATACTCGTGTCTGCGTGTGTGTGTACTGCGCGTTCTGACGTGCCTCCAGGAAGGGGACATTCTGCGATGCGGATACTCGTGTCTGTGTGTGTGTGTACTGCACGCTCTGACGTGTGTCCAGGAAGGGGACATTCTGCGTTGCGGATACTTGTGTCTGCGTGTGTGTGTACTGCGCGCTCTGATTAGTGTTGGGCGAACACCTGGATGTTCGGGTTCGGGAAAGTTCGCCGAACATGGCCGCAATGTTCGGCATGTTCGGGCCGAACCCCGAACTCCCCGAACATCCCGCTTTTGGGGGCCCTATGGGGTCGCAGGCATAAGGGGGGAGCATGCCCCGATCGCGGGGGGGGGGGGTCGGAAATTCCCCCCACCCCCTCCGCTAGCGCTCCCCCCTCTGCCCGCTTCCCCATTCAAAAGTTAGGAAGTGAAACTGTACCTGTGCGGTAGTGGGTGGCTGGCAGTGGGCGGCACTATGGAGTGACTGAGGAGGAGGAGGAGTCCGGAGAGTGACGCGTTGAGGGAGGCCGGGCAGCGGGCGGATCAGCAGTAGTACGGTACTACTGCTGATCCGCCCACTGCCCGGCCTCCCTCAACGCGTCACTCTCCGGACTCCTCCTCCTCCTCAGTCACTCCATAGTGCCGCCCACTGCCAGCCACCCACTACCGCACAGGTACAGTTTCACTTCCTAACTTTTGAATGGGGAAGCGGGCAGAGGGGGGAGCGGTAGCGGAGGGGGTGGGGGGAATTTCCGACCCCCCCCCCCCCCCCGCGATCGGGGCATGCTCCCCCCTTATGCCTGCGACCCCATAGGGGGGCAGTATTCGGGCGAACAGGGCCCTGTTCGTGCCGAACAGGGGCCCTGTTCGGCCAGGCAATGAGCCGTTCGGGCGAACCCGAACAGTTTGGCCGAACACCACCAGGTGTTCGGCCGAACGCGAACATCACCCGAACAGGGTGATGTTCTGCAGAACCCGAACAGTGGCGAACACTGTTCGCCCAACACTAGCTCTGATCTGTCTGCAGGAAGGGGACATTCTGCGTTGCGGATACTCGTGTCTGCGTGTGTACTGCGCGCTCTGACGTGCCTCCAGGAAGGGGACATTCTGCGTTGCGGATACTCGTGTCTGCGTGTGTGTGTGTGTACTGCGCGCTCTGACCTGTATCCAGGAAGTGGACATTCTGCGTTGCGGATGCTCGTGTCTGTGTACTGTGTGCTCTGACGTGCCTCCAGGAAGGGGACATTCTGCGTTGCAGATACTCGTGTCTGCGTGTGTGTACTGCGCTCTCTGACGTGCCTCCAGGAAGGGGACATTCTGCGTTGCAGATACTCATGTCTGCGTGTGTGTGTGTACTGCGCGCTCTGACGTGCCTCCAGGAAGTGGACATTCTGCATTGCGGATACTCGTGTCTGCGTGTGTGTGTACTGCGCGCTCTGACGTATCTCCAGGAAGGGGACATTCTGCGTTGCGGATACTCGTGTCTGTGTGTTTGTGTACTGCGCGCTCTGACGTGTCTCCAGGAAGGGGACATTCTGCGTTGCGGATACTCGTGTCTGCGTGTGTACTGCGCGTTCTGACGTGTCTCCAGGAAGGGGACATTCTGCGTTGCGGATACTCGTGTCTGCGTGTGTGTGTACTGCGCGCTCTGACGTGTCTCCAGGAAGGGGACATTCTGCGTTGCGGATACCCGTGTCTGCGTGTGTGTGTGTACTGCGCGCTCTGACGTTGCGGATACTCGTGTCTGCGTGTGTACTGCGGGTTCTGACGTGTCTCCAGGAAGGGGACATTCTGCGTTGCGGATACTCATGTCTGCATGTGTGTGTACTGCGCGCTCTGACGTGTCTCCAGGAAGGGGACATTCTGCGTTGCAGATACTGGTGTCTGCGTGTGTGTGTGTACTGCGCTCTCTGACGTGTCTCCAGGAAGAGGACATTCTGCGTTGCGGATACTCGTATCTGCGTATGTGTACTGCGCGCTCTGACGTGTGTCCAGGAAGGGGACATCCTGCGTTGCAGCTAATCGTGTCTGCGTGTGTGTGTACTGCGCGCTCTGACGTGCCTCCAGGAAGGGGACATTCTGCGTTGCAGATACTCGTGTCTGCGTGTGTGTGTACTGCGCGCTCTGTCGTGTCTCCAGGAAGGGGACATTCTGTGTTGCGGATACTCGTGTCTGCGTTGTGTGTGTGTGTGTGTACTGCGCGCTCTGACGTGTGTCCAGGAAGGGGACATCCTGCGTTGCGGATACTCGTGCGTGTGTGTGTGTGTGTACTGCGCGCTCTGACGTGTCTCCAGGAAGGGGACATTCTGCGTTGCAGATACTCGTGTCTGCATGTGTGTGTACTGCGCGCTCTGTCGTGTCTCCAGGAAGGGGACATTCTGCGTTGCAGATACTCGTGTCTGCGTGTGTGTGTGTACTGTGCGCTCTGTCGTGTCTCCAGGAGGGGGACATTCTGCGTTGCGGATACTCGTGCGTGTGTGGGTACTGCGCGCTCTGTCGTGTCTCCAGGAGGGGGACATTCTGCGTTGCGGATACTCGTGTCTGCACTTATAGAGGTCACACGAGTTCAACATTTCCCCAACACGATGTTAATGAAAACAATCGTTATTTCTTCTTTCATGTCTGCGAATGTCAGACCAGTGTTTACTTTTATTTTTGTGAAAACGGCTCTGATATTTACATTGTGCAGAAAGGAATCGTCTGTTTGGTAAATTCGTTCCATTTAAGAGCTTGTTGTAAAATTAATCACCGCTGACATTCAAACAAGGCATTTATTTTTGTCTTTAATCACGGGAAACATGCGATGGCGTTTCCCTAGCGGGCGTGTGTTTGGGTTACACATAGCACAGGGTGGCGTTCCATTACTCTGATGTTATGTGCTTCAGTAGAGAATTGTTCCATTAGGTGGGTCAGGGGTGTGTGAGCAGATAGTATGCGTGTAACTATACTGACCTCTGTCCTGCTGCTCCTCTGCTACACAAACCCTCATCCAAGTCACTCCATGGACCCGCACATGCCTGTTCTATGTTATTATTATCATTTTCATTCACATAGCATCAACATCTACCGTGGCGCAGTACAGTCAGGATCAGCTTCCAAATTCCACAGATTTCCGTTTTGCGGAAAAACGTCTTTCCACAACGAAAATCCGCAGAATTCTGCATTACCGAGACATGGAAATTGTAGGCCAATCAGCAGACTCGGAAGCACTGGACCAGAGAATGCAGAATTTTACCACGGAAGAAACGTATTATCGCGGAATTTTTTTTAGGCCAATCAGAAAACTCGGAAGCATAAAGGTCACATACACACATCAGACTATAGTCTTTGGAAAATGAAAGATCACAGACCAATGTTACCCCCTTCCATGTAGTATGAGAGCCATACCTACACAGTCTATTCTATGGAGCTGCACTCCCCATCAGACAGAGATCTTACCCCCTTCCATGTAGTATGAGAGCCACACCTACACAGTCTATTCTATGGAGCTGCACTCCCCATCAGACAGAGATCTTACCCCCTTCCATGTAGTATGAGAGCCACACCTACACAGTCTATTCTATGGAGCTGCACTCCCCATCAGACAGAAATCTTACCCCCTTCCATGTAGTATGAGAGCCATACCTACACAGTCTATTCTATGGAGCTGCACTCCCCATCAGACAGAAATCTTACCCCCTTCCATGTAGTATGAGAGCCACACCTACACAGTCTATTCTATGGAGCTGCACTCCCCATCAGACTGAAATCTTACCACCCTTCCATGTAGTATGAGAGCCATAGCTACACAGTCTATTCTATGGAGCTGCACTCCCCATCAGACAGAGATCTTACCCCCTTCCATGTAGTATGAGAGCCACACCTACACAGTCTATTCTATGGAGCTGCACTCCCCATCAGACAGAAATCTTACCCCCTTCCATGTAGTATGAGAGCCACACCTACACAGTCTATTCTATGGAGCTGAACTCCCCATCAGATAGAAATCTTTGCAAGATGCTGCACACACAGATGCTGTACAGACACAAAAGATCAGTATCTGCCAAAGATCTGTTCCTGCAAAAGATCCGTTCCTGCAAATTGCAATGAGAGTCTATGATATCTGCAGATCATCATACACACCTTGTTTAACTGACATTCATCTGCAGATCAGATCCACCAGGATGGATCTTCAGATCTGCAGACGATTGTGTGATCTGCAGATGAGTGTCAGTTAAATAAGGTGTGCATGATGATCTGCAGATCTCATAGACAGTGGCGGACACAGGCAGCAGTGGGCCCCTGTGCAAAATATCAATTGTGGGCCCCCCATGACCTGCGGCGCGCGAAGCGGGCCGCGGCAAAAAATGGGCGTGGCTATAATCTATTATTCTCACCTCAGGTTCCCTTGAAAAGTGCAACGCAAAAGACAGAGGGCCCAAGTTTTGGTGACCCTTTCCCCAGAAAATTCACATAATTGTGCAGGTTTTCTCGAGAAAATACACATCATGTCGGCAGATATGCCCAGAAAATACGTGCAATCATGTCGGCAGATATGCCCAGAAAATACATGCAATGATGTCGGCAGATATGCCCAGAAAATACATGCAATGATGTCGGCAGATATGCCCAGAAAATACGTGCAATGATGTCGGCAGATATGCCCAGAAAATACGTGCAATGATGTCGGCAGATATGCCCAGAAAATACGTGCAATGATGTCGGCAGATATGCCCAGAAAATACGTGCAATCAAGTCGGCAGATATGGCCAAAAAATACGTGCAATCATGTCGGCAGATATGCCCAGAAAATACGTGCAATCATGTCGGCAGATTTGCCCAGAAAATACGTGCAATCATGTCGGCAGATATGCCCAGAAAATACGTGCAATGATGTCGGCAGATATGCCCAGAAAATACGTGCAATGATGTCGGCAGATATGCCCAGAAAATACGTGCAATGATGTCGGCAGATATGCCCAGAAAATACGTGCAATGATGTCGGCAGATATGCCCAGAAAATACGTGCAATGATGTCGGCAGATATGCCCAGAAAATACGTGCAATGATGTCGGCAGATATGCCCAGAAAATACGTGCAATCATGTCAGCAGATATGGCCAAAAAATACGTGCAATCATGTCGGCAGATATGCCCAGAAAATACGTGCAATCATGTCGGCAGATGTGCCCAGAAAATACGTGCAATCATGTCGGCAGATATGCCCAGAAAATACGTGCAATCATGTCGGCAGATTTGCCCAGAAAACACATGCAATCATGTAGCAAATTTGCCCAGAACATACATGCAATCATGTGGCAGAGCTGCCCAGAACATACACCTGCTAAAATAAATAATAAAAAAAACCATTTACTCACCTGCAGCAGCAGACCTCCTGTCCCAGCCTCCATCCGGCGCGCAGCTTCCATGGGTGGTTGGGTGGATAGGTAGCCTGGTGGGTAGGTAGGTAGGCAGCCGGGTGGGTAGGTAGGTAGCCCTTAGCCGGGTGGGTAAGGGCCTGGTGGGTGGCTGGGTAGTCGGGTGGGTAGGTAGCCTGGTGGGTGGGTAGGTGGGTGGTTAGGTAGCTGGGTGGGTGGGTAGGTAGCCTGGTGGGTCTTTAGGTAGGTAGCCTGGTGGGTTGGTAGGTAGCCGGGTGGGTAGGTAGCCGGGTAGGTAGGTAGGTAGCCTGGTGGGTGGGTAGGTAGCCGGGTGGGTGGTTAGGTAGCCGGGTAGGTAGCCGGGTGGGTGGTTAGGTAGCGGGGTAGGTAGCCGGGTGGGTAAGGTAGCCGGGTGGGTGGTTAGGTAGCCGGGTGGGTAGGTAGGTAGCCGGGTGGGTGTGTAGGTATCCGGGTGGGTAGGTAGCCGGGTGGGTGGGTAGGTAGCCGGGTGGGTGGGTAGGTAGCCGTCAGGGTGGTTAGGTAGCCGGGTAGGTAGCCGGGTGGGTGGTTAGGTAGCCGGGTGGGTAAGGTAGCCGGGTGGGTGGTTAGGTAGCCGGGTGGGTAGGTAGGTAGCCGGGTGGGTGTGTAGGTATCCGGGTGGGTGGGTGGGTAGGTAGCCGGCAGGGTGGTTAGGTAGCCGGGTAGGTAGTCGGGTGGGTAAGGTAGCCGGGTGGGTGGGTAAGGTAGCCGGGTGGGTAGCTATCCGGGTGGGGGGCCCGACTCCTATCCTCCCTCATTCACCTCGGGGCCCCCCTCCCGGTATGCGCGGCGGCCGGCGGGAGAGCAGAAAATACAGGAAGTCTCCGGCCGGGGCTGCAGGCAGCAGACGCTAGAGGCAGCTGCTGCTTGGTCTCCGATATGTCTCCAAGTTGGAGACATATCGGAGACCAAGCGGCAGCTGCGCAGCCCCGGCCGGAGACTTCCTGTATTTTCCGCTCTCCCGACACATGAGGGGATGGGGGGGGGGGGGGGGTGGGCCCGAGGTGAGGGGGGAGGACAGGAGTCGGGGCCCCCCAGGTTAAAAAGAATAAAAGGTAAAAAAAAAAAAAAAAAAACCTGCAATACTTAATGGGCCCCTGAAGCAGCGGAACTTCAGGGGCCCTCGTGCGGCGGCACGGCCTACACGGCCGTATGTCCGCCACTGCTCATAGACTGTGAATGCATTTTGCAGGAACGGAGTTTTGGCAGAACGAGAAGAACATGGAGGCTGCCATATTTATTTCCTTCTAAGCAATACCAGTTCCCTGGCTGTCCTCCTTATCTCTATGGCTGCAGTAGTGTCTGAATCACACCAGAGACAAGCATGCAGCTAATCTTGTCAGATCTGACAATAATGTCAGAAACACCTGATCTGCTGCATGCTTGTTCAGGGGCTATGGCTATTTAGAGGCAGAGGATCAAAGGATAGCCAGGCAACTGGTATTGTTTATAAGGAAATAAATAAGGGGAAAAAAAAGCCAGATACTTACCTAAGGAGAGGGAGGGCTCTGGGTCACATTTTTCAAATGTGATTCCCAATGACTTTAAAGGACACCCGAAGTGACATGTGACATGATGAGATAGACATGTGTATGTACAGTGCCTAGCACACACATAACTAGGCTGTGTTCCTTATTTTCTTTCTCTGCCTGAAAGAGTTAAATATCAGGTATGTAAGTGGCTGACTCAGTCCTGACTCAGACAGGAAGTGACTACAGTGTGACCCTCACTGATAAGAAATTCTAACTATAAAACACTTTCTTAGCAGAAAATGGCTTCTGAGAGCAAGAAAGAGGTAAAAAAAAAAGGGGAATTTCTTATTAGTGAGGGTCACACTGTACATACCCATGTCTATCTCATCATGTCACTTCAGGTATCCTTTAGGGCTCTTTCACATCAGAGCTTGCGTTGGAGAACGCTCAAAGCATACGTTTTGTTGTATGCGTTTTAATGCGTTTTGATATGCGTTGCACTGCAGTGAGTGTGCGTTTTTAATCCGTTTTCAATGCGTTACAGCACATAGAAAAACGCAGGTAATTTGTTTTTCTTTTAGTTTTCAACTTTCTACATTGTTCCTCTGTTGCATTCTGGGACTGATTGCCTGCGTGGATTAAAAACGTGCATAGTGTGCGTTTTACATTGACTAACATTGTAACGCATAAAGCTAGCTTCGGCCGAAAAACTGCGCCTGGGTGCAGTGTAATGCAACGCACAAAAAGGCTGCGTTATATGTGAAAGCTAAAATGAAAGTCAATGGACTTTTTCACCTTGGGTAACGCAAACTTTACCCGTTGCGTTGAAACGCAGAAAATCTGCCCTAATGTGAAAGAGCCCTTAACTAGGTAACTTCACAGAAAAAAATAATAACTTTCTGCGAAACAATCTAAAGAGTAATGGGGGAGACACTGGGGTGGGGGGCATAGACCATGACCAGGCCAGGAGCTCTCAGCCCACACTGGACGTCCAACAATGGCACAGATGTCTTCTCCTCTCGGTGTTGGTTGCCATGCAGGGATGCTGAGTTCTTGGCCGGGAACCTAGGCGGGTTTATCCCACTCCGGGCCAAGTAATGCCCCTCCTACGATGCCTGTGTGCCCTGCAGGACGTCGGGGCATCTGGACTGGTGGCCGAATACCTCCAGGAAACTCCCGCCCTCAGGAATCCGTACATAGTGACATATCCCATTATTTCCGCTCATTCTGTGATCGCCACTAATAGCGGATCAATCCTCCTAATGTCCCCCGTGATTAATGGCTGGCGGATTATACATTTTCCAGCAGATTCTGTGAAATATGCTGTTATAATTGTCTTAGTGGCCTTGGAATAAAATGTGTCACTGGGCAGCCACTGTAACAAATCTACCTATAATTGTATAATCAGCATGTTTATATTCCAGAGCCTCTAATGTGTCCTGTACACATCAGAGCGCTGGCGGCGGTGATACAGTAAATAAACTAACCATTAAATCCCATTACATGTCATTACGGCGCACTCGTTAAGCCCTTTGTGGAGGCCGGATCGCACGCTTTATGGCAGGTTCCATCCGTATCAATGAGGAGATATCATAATTCCCTCACAAATACCGCCGTTCACTGCGATTCAGGTCTAATCTGTGAATAAAAGAACTGGATGTGCTACGGCAAAGGCTGGCGAGGTCTGTCTGGCAATGCGGCAGCACGGTGGCGTATGGGCAGGACGGTGGTGTAGTGGTTAGCGCTCTCACCTTGCAGCGCTGGGTCCCCTGTATGAATCCCATCCAGGGCACTATCTGCATGGAGTCTGTATGTTCTCCTTGTATATATGTGTAGGTTTCTTCCGGGCACTCCAGTTTCCTCCCACATCCCAAAAACATACACATACTGTAAGTTAAAGAGAAACCGTAACCAAGAATTGAGCTTCATCCCAATCAGTGAAGAAGAGAAGAACCGAGAGCCCGATATGGTGTAGTATGTCAAGGTAATTGGATAATTAGAAAGAGTATAAATTGTATACTCACAAACCAGGGTTACCTCCAGGCAACCACTGTATAGGCAGGTGAGGAGATTAGCCTGTCCTCACTCAGGAATAAGAAGTCGCTCTCTGTAGGCTTGAAAAACAAGAAGGGGTATCCCCCTCCACCAAAGGTGGATACAATCAGTATTATGGTAGAGAACAGAGGCGCCAAAAGGATAAAAACAATATTTAAAAGTTTTAAAATTATTGCTTAGGAGGCAGTGGTGGACTCACCTCCCACAAGCAGACACAACAACTGTGTATTCACAAAAGGGACATTTATTGGTATACTCCAAATAAGGTCGCAACGCGTTTCGCAGGTCAAACCCGCTTCATCAGGCAATTATAGGAAGGAGCACACAACTGGGGGTAAGAGGCAACACATTTGTACAAATCCTGAACAAACTGCATATCAATAAACAAATATTTGTATGATGGAATTCACTGGTGTGATTTAAATTAACGGGAAGAGGTGGCTAATTATTGTATTTTGGGGGTGGAGGGGGGGGCGGGGAGAGGGGGGGGGGGAAAGGACGGAGGGCCGGGGGGGGGGGGGGAATGGGGAAAGATTTGGAGATGGGAAATGGGAGGGGGGGGGGGGAAGAAGGGTGGGGGGGGTTTGTTTTAGGGGGAAGAAAGATAGTGGTAATTTTAAGTATTACATCATAGCATTAATATTCATAAACATAATCATAAACATAATCAAACGTTAATCTCAAGCATGTGGCGAGATACTTTCATAACATACAGTAAACAGTATCATAATTCATATATATATATATTTTACCCATACATATGTGTATTGGGAGCGGTTAGCCTATATGAAATAGTGCAAAGGAGTTCAGGGCTGGCAATAGTACATTGGGTATTTAAGAAAGACATGCAGAGTAATTTCTAGAAGACACATAATGAACAAGCATCAAAACAGATTCACTTACCAGCAGTATGTCCAGATAGCACCTGGCGCCTCAGTGGCCAAGTAGTACTGAACTGCTGTTTATATAGTGTTGAACTCCTCCCCTTAGCTAATTGGAATGTGGGGAGGGCACTTAGTTACGTCATTACGCATGTGTACATGCGTATTTTGATGCGTAATGGCAGTGGCTGGATAGTGTACTGGCTAAGGGTGCTGCCTTTGACATGGGAGACCAGGGTTCAAATCCCGGCCGAGTCAAGTACCCATCCAATAAGGAATTCAAGGCAAGACTCCCTAACAATGCAGAGTGGCCTCTCGAGCGCGTCCCTGTGGCTGCAGCTTTTGAGTGCTTTGAGTCTGACAGGAAAAAAGCGCTATGCAAATGTTTGGATTATGGATTATTATTAATGGCGGTCAAGGATTTCGTATGCGTACATGCGTATTTTGACGCGTAATGGCGTATATGGATTGCATATTGTCAATGCGCGATGAAAAAAGGGGCGCATGCGTACTAGCATGATGCCATGCGTACGGTGGCATGGAATGGGAATGTGGCGTATATTTGAACGTGTTCAAGACCCTTATCTGCGACAATCTATCCCACAAAAACCTCAAATCACCTTTAGAAGAGCCCCCAACTTGCGCAACTTACTAGCACCCAGCAAACTTCGTACACAAATATCCAACTCAATTCCAAACGTTGCACACTCCCCGGGCTGTTTTCCATGCAATAATACTAGATGCAAAGCTTGCCCATTTATCAATATCACCACCTCATTCTGCTCCAATGCCACCAAAACAAACTATACAATTAAACACCCGATTACCTGTACTTCAAGATATATCATATATGTGATCTCCTGCCCGTGTCACCTCCAGTACGTGGGCCGTACCACACAACCAGCACGCAGCCGAATTGGACAACACAAAAGAAACATACTGAAAAACTTTCCCCTTCACAGCGTCTCGAGACACTTCGGCACTCACCATCACAATGACCCCACTTTATTCCGTATAACACTTATAGAATCCATTAACCCACAACAGCACAATGCTTTTGAAATACTGAAAGCGAGAGAAATGTTCTGGATACAAATACTGAGGACTCTCATTCCGGAGGGACTCAACGAACAACTAGAAAAAATTCACTGATCATAACATTCCAATATTATTTTAACTTAGTCGCCTCTTTTATCGGTCTGTGTTATAAGTTCGAGTTTTTATAATCTTTTATTTATTTTATTTACTATTATATTCCTCTTGGGTTTTTAGCTCATTTTTATAATTGTTTTTGAGCGTATTTATGTTAAGAACGTTATGCTTAGTATTCCAACGTGATCATGTTTTTATCCATACTCAATATGTTTTAGTTGGCTAGTCGGAACCTTTTATATTTTTTTATTTGTATTATCAATTTTACTCATTTTTACATGTATATGCGTTTACATTGATAGATAGTACTGTTGCAATGCAGAGCAAATCGTATGACAATAATTGCATATAATTGTACAGCCACAATGGTATATACTGTCAGATCAAGTAACCTGAAATGTATTAATATTAAATAGTGGTTCTCTTATTTTGAGCAATGGTTCCGCATTCCAACACGTTCAAATATACGCCACATTCCCATTCCATGCCACCGTACGCATGGCATCATGCTAGTATGCATGCGCCCCTTTTTTCATCGCGCATTGACAATATGCAATCCATATACGCCATTACGCGTCAAAATACGCATGTACGCATACGAAATCCTTGACCGCCATTAATAATAATCCATAATCCAAACATTTGCATAGCGCTTTTTTCCTGTCAGACTCATAGCACTCAAAAGCTGCAGCCACAGGGACGCGCTCGAGAGGCCACCCTGCATTGTTAGGGAGTCTTGCCTTGAATTCCTTATTGGATGGGTACTTGACTCGGCCGGGATTTGAACCCTGGTCTCCCATGTCAAAGGCAGCACCCTTAGCCAGTACACTATCCAGCCACTGCCATTACGCATCAAAATACGCATGTACACATGCGTAATGACGTAACTAAGTGCCCTCCCCACATTCCAATTAGCTAAGGGGAGGAGTTCAACACTATATAAACAGCAGTTCAGTACTACTTGGCCACTGAGGCGCCAGGTGCTATCTGGACATACTGCTGGTAAGTGAATCTGTTTTGATGCTTGTTCATTATGTGTCTTCTAGAAATTACTCTGCATGTCTTTCTTAAATACCCAATGTACTATTGCCAGCCCTGAACTCCTTTGCACTATTTCATATAGGCTAACCGCTCCCAATACACATATGTATGGGTAAAAAAATATATATATATATGAATTATGATACTGTTTACTGTATGTTATGAAAGTATCTCGCCACATGCTTGAGATTAATGTTTGATTATGTTTATGATTATGTTTATGAATATTAATGCTATGATGTAATACTTAAAATTACCACTATCTTTCTTCCCCCTAAAACAAACCCCCCCCCCCACCCTTCTTTCCCCCCCCCCCTCCCATTTCCCATCTCCAAATCTTTCCCCATTCCCCCCCCCCCCCCCCCGGCCCTCCGTCCTTTCCCCCCCCCCCTCTCCCCCGCCCCCCCTCCACCCCCAAAATACAATAATTAGCCACCTCTTCCCGTTAATTTAAATCACACCAGTGAATTCCATCATACAAATATTTGTTTATTGATATGCAGTTTGTTCAGGATTTGTACAAATGTGTTGCCTCTTAACCCCAGTTGTGTGCTCCTTCCTATAATTGCCTGATGAAGCGGGTTTGACCTGCGAAACGCGTTGCGACCTTATTTGGAGTATACCAATAAATGTCCCTTTTGTGAATACACAGTTGTTGTGTCTGCTTTGTGGGAGGTGAGTCCACCACTGCCTCCTAAGCAATAATTTTAAAACTTTTAAATATTGTTTTTATCCTTTTGGCGCCTCTGTTCTCTACCATAATACTCATCCCAATCAGTAGCTGATACCCCCTTTTACATGAGAAATCTATTCCTTTTCACAGACAGACCATCAGGGGGGCGCTGTATGACTGATATTGTGGTGAAACTCCTCCCACAGGAAACTGTGAGGACCGTGGTCCTGGCAGTTTCCTGTCTGTGAACCTTGTTGCATTGTGGGAAATAACTGTTTCCAACTGCCAAAAAAGCAAGCAGCATCTCCTTCCAGTGACATCACCTGCCAGCAGTAGAAATGTCACCATGTGATAAATGTCAGAATGTAAATCAGGGAGAGGAAAGATTTTACAATGGGCAAACACTGACTAAATCATGTATACATAATTATTGTAAAAATGAAGCACTTTTTTATTACATTATTTTCACTGGAGTTCCTCTTTAACTGGCTTCCCCCTGAATTAGCCCGAGTCGAGACTACGATACATACACTTACACGATACATACATAAACATGTGACTATGGTAGGGATTAGATTGTAAGATCCTCTGAGGACAGTCAGGGACAAGTCAATATATATAAATTATACTGTACATGTCTTGTGGCTAGTTAGATGCAGTTTAGGCACCCATTATGTGTGGGTAGCCCCAGAACCTGTATAACGTAGATGTGTCAGTATTTAAAGAGAACCTGTAACAAAAAAAACATCCCCTGGGGGGTACTCACCTCAGGAGGGGGAAGCCTCAGGGTCCCAATGAGGCTTCCCCCTCCCCTGTAGCTGCAGGCAGCCCAGCGCTGGATCCCCTGAAGTGTCCCGGAATCCTCCCTCGACAAGGCTGATCAGCGCTGATTTATTTACCTTTCCTGGCTCCAGCGGCTTGCAGCTCTCAGTCAGCACGGAGATAAGCAAAAATAGCCTATCTCTGTCGGGTCCGCTTTACTACGCAGGTACAGGAGACTTGCGCCTGCGCAGTAGAGCGGCCTGACGGAGATCTGCTATTTTCGCCTATCTCCATGCACAGAGCAGATACCGCGCATGCGCTGGAGCCGAGAAGGTAAATATTTACATCCCTGCTGGTCGGGGAGCTTTATCGCTGCCGTCGTGGGATCCAGGAGGGCGACAGTAGGATCTGGAGGCTTCCCCCACCCGAGGTGGGTACCCCCCAAGCGAGGTTTTTCTCAGTACAGGTTTTCTTTAAAGGGATGATTTGGCTACCCTGCTGTATTTACTGGTAGAAAGTGACAGAGAGGTCAGAAAGTTGCTAGTTACTCTCATCATTTCCCTTCCCGATTCTCACGCAGGAAGGAGACTGATCTGATATGTCCGCACTCCGCAGGGTCCGATCACACAGGTGGAGTGATGTATAATGCTGCTGGCTCCTCTGTGTAGAGAGATGACAGATGGGCATTGAGGGCGACCACAATAGACCACATGGCGTCTGTTGTATGTTGGGCGGTCCGCGGGCTCTGGAGGGCGGGGTCACCATTACTGGGCAGTGAGGCGGAAGCAGCAGGTGCTGTAACTCCAGCATGGGGGCGATTAGGCGGATTTCTCTTCATGCGGCCGGCCTGGTGTCACCGAGACGCCCGACTGTTCTCAATGCGGATCACACAGGGCTAAATCTCCACACAACTCCCATCATCTGTATATCTGATACTACCATGGCTTCTGGGACTGACAGAGGATGCACATTTATATTATTACTGGACAAATAGGCCAGTTTAATAACAGGCGCTAGAACGTAGCAGGCAACGTCGCATGCGGGCCCCTGTATGCACACGTGTGTGGCCATGGCCACAGCTCTGCACATGCGCACTCAGCTGACACGGATGCAGACCACGGACGCAGACACACAGAGATTTTATTAGTTTGGCTCTCTTTTATGTATATAGCACTAACATCTTCCATAGCGCCAGGGCCGGATTTAGCCCAAGGCCACTAGGCCATGGCCTAGGGTACCACAGGAGAAAGGGCACCAAAGAAGCAGGCTAAACTTATGCAGCATTTGCAAGCTTGCAAATGCTGCAATGCAGGGAGATCAGGCGAGCGCCTGACTGCGGTACTCTGCAGAAGCCACCTTGCTCTCTGTGCACGTTTGCATTGTGGCCGGCGGCTATGGACTTGGGTAGCATTGGAGACGGAAAGGAAGACTAAGCTTCTGTACTGGAGACGAGTGGAGAAATGAGTGACACAGATGGCTGCTGCAGTGTGAAGGTGAGCTGGCTACCTATACAGAAAGGTTGGGGGTGGAAAGGAGGGATTAAGGGAGTCATCTGGCTACCTATACTGGAGGGAAGGGGGGAGGGGTCACCTGGCTACCTATACTGCGGGGGAGGGTCATCTGGTTACCTATACTGGGGGGGGGGGTCATCTGGCTACCTTTTACTGGAGGGAAAGGGGGGAGGGGTGATCTGGCTACCTATACTGCGGGGGAGGGTCATCTGGTTACCTTTTACTGGAGGGAAAGGGGGGAGGGGTGATCTGGCTACCTATACTGGGGGGAAAGAGGGGAGGGGGACATCTGGCTACTTATACTGGAGGGAAAGGGGGGAGGGGTGATCTGGCTACGTATACTGGGGGGTCATCAGGCTACCTATACTGGAGGGAAGGGGGGAGGGGTCACCTGGCTACCTATACTGCGGGGGAGGGTCATCTGGTTACCTATACTGGGGGGGGGGGGGGGGGGGGTCATCTGGCTACCTTTTACTGGAGGGAAAGGGGGGAGGGGTGATCTGGCTACCTATACTGCGGGGGAGGGTCATCTGGTTACCTTTTACTGGAGGGAAAGGGGGGAGGGGTGATCTGGCTACCTATACTGGGGGGAAAGAGGGGAGGGGGACATCTGGCTACTTATACTGGAGGGAAAGGGGGGAGGGGTGATCTGGCTACGTATACTGGGGGGTCATCAGGCTACCTATACTGGAGGGAAAGGGGGGAGGGGTGATCTGGCTACGTATACTGGAGGGAAAGGGTGGAGGAGTCATCAGGCTACCTATACTAGAGAGAAGGGCGGAGGGGTCACGAAAGATATTTGTGCCGCTGCACGCATCCGCCGTTTCTGCCGCTCCCCGCCGATTGCGCCGCTCAAACCTGACGAGTCTCCCCGCATCTCACAGGCTCTGCCTATCTCTATGACGGCAGAGCCATGTGAGCCGGTCAGGAGCCGTTTCATTGGCTCCTGACCATGTCTATCAATGTAAGCAACTCCCATTGGCTCCTGACCATGTCTATCAATGTAAGCGGCTCCCATTGGCTTACATTGAAAGACACGGCCAGGAGCCAATGAAAGCACCTCCTGACCGGCGCACAGCGCTCTGCCATCATAGAGACGGCAGAGTCTATGTCCTGGGGGTCCCGGCGAGCAGCGATGACAGCGGTTGCGGCAGGTATGTGCGGCGATTCATCGGTATTTTGTCGAGATTCCGCGTTCCTGTAGGGGGCAGAGACCACTGGTACTTAAGTAGTTAAACGAGGTGGGTATGAGATCAGCAGATATTACTTAGTGTTGAAGCGCATGTGTGAAGGAGAAGAATGTAAAGAGACTGCAGAAGCATTTCTCTGGTCTTCTGCATGTTCAGCATTGTTACAACCAGAGCAGGATTATCCACCAGGCAACCTAGGCAGGTGCCTGGGGCGTAGTGGGTGTCACGGGGCTCACCTGCCACCTTCTCTGACCTCTCTCCACTTCAGCTTACCAATAGGACCACATTACATCTTAACCACTACCCGCCCACCTGCCGTTTTAAAACATCCTGTTGGTCCCTCTTAATGGACTACAGGATGTTTTAAAATGTCTTTCCCTGCCGCCGCTACCGTCCCCAATCGATCACCCGTTGCCCCCCGCTTACCTGTCAGAACCTGCAGAATCGCGATTGGTGAAAGGGAAGAAGATTTCCCTGATCCAATCAAAGTGCCATAAGCAAACATCATGGCTTCAATGAGAAGACAATGATCTTTGTTGTAAGAACACTGTTTCTGTCTCACAGAGTCAGTGATTATGAAGACATGTAGTGGTAAAAACAATTTACATACAAAAGTAAAAAAAAAAAAATACACTTTACTCTACACATTTTACATACTTCCGATTAAATAAAAATAAATTAATAACACCCCCCCCTCCCCCCTATAGTTACCAAAATAAAACACTTGCTAAAAAAATAATGACTACACTTAAAAAAAATGCATAAATAGTTAAGTTAGGGACTCCGCTTTTGTATTCTGTATTGCATGAGGGTATATTACTGTTATATTTGCATATATGGGGTTGTAATTAGTGACGGACACAAAAATTTAAAAAAATGCACCTTTATTTCCATATAAAATAATGTCGCCATACATTGTACTAGGGACACAATTTAAACGTTGTAATAACCTGGACAAATGGTAAAATAAAATATGTGGGTTTTATCCACAGTAGCACGTTTTGTTTTACAACTATAATGGCTGAAAACTGAGAAATAATACTTTTTTTTCATTTTTTTTCCTTATTATTCCTGTTAAAATGCATTTAGAATACAATAATTGTTAGCAAAATGTACCACCTAAAGAAAGCCTAATTGGTGGTGAAAAAAACAAGATATAGATCATTTCGTTGTGATAAGTAGTGATAAAGTTATTGGTGAATGAAAGGTAGGAGTGCCGATAGGTGAAATCCCCTCAGTGGTTAAGTAGTTAATCCATCTCTGGTTACAAAATTCCGTCGTTCAAACCTTCCAGACAATCCCATGTGACAGATCCATTCCTCGTTTTCCAAAGATTTACAATTGACATATGTACAAAGCTTTATTAGTTCACACACAGTACAATCATACATCCGTCAACAAGTACAAATACACACATGGTTCATGTTATTTGATAATATCCAGCAATATCCATACAAGTCAATGTTAAAGAATAAGTACTACAGGGGAGCCTGGCCTTGTAAGCTTACAATCTTTAGGGAAGGGGGGTGGAGACACTAGGGGTGGAGTCTGCTCATGTGAGCTTACAGTCTAGTGAGGGGTGGAGACACTAGGGGAGGAGCCTGCCTTTGTGAGATTACAGTCTAGTGAGGGGTGGAGACACTAGGGGAGGAGCCTGCCTTTGTGAGCTTACAGTCTAGTGAGGGGTGGAGACACTAGAGGAGGAGCCTGCCTTTGTGAGCTTACAGTCTAGTGAGGGGTGGAGACACTAGGGGAGGAGCCTGCCTTTGTGAGCTTACAGTCTAGTGAGGGGTGGAGACACTAGGGGTGGAGTCTGCTCTTGTGAGCTTACAGTCTACTGAGGGGTGGAGACACTAGGGGGAGGAGCCTGCCCTTGCAAGCTTAGTCTAGTGAGGGGTGGAGACACTAGGGGAGGAGCCTGCCCTTGCCAAGCTTACAGTCTAGTGTGGGGTGGAGACACCAGGGGAGGAGCATGCCCTTGCGAGCTTACAATCTAGTGAGGAGTGGAGACACTAGGGGAGGAGCCTACCCTTGCGAGCTTACAGTCTAGTGAGGGTTGGAGACACTAGGGGAGGAGCCTGCCCTTGCGAGCTTACAGTGTAGTGAGGGGTGGAGACACTAGGGGGAGGAGCCTGCCTTTGCAACCTTACAGTCTAGTGAGGGGTGGAGACACTAGGGGGAGGAGCCTGCCCTTGCGAGCTTACGGTCTAGTGAGGGTAGGAGACACTAGGGGGAGGAGCCTGCCCTTGTGAGCTTACAGTCTAGTGAGGGGTGGAGACACTAGGGGAGGAGCCTGCCCTTGCGAGCTTAGTCTACTGAGGGGTGGAGACACTAGGGGGAGGAGCCTGCCCTTGCAAGCTTAGTCTAGTGAGGGGTGGAGACACTAGGGGGAGGAGCCTGCCCTTGCCAGCTTACAGTCTAGTGTGGGGTGGAGACACCAGGGGAGGAGCATGCCCTTGCGAGCTTACAATCTAGTGAGGAGTGGAGACATTAGGGGAGGAGCCTGCCCTTGCGAGCTTACAGTCTAGTGAGGGGTGGAGACTCAAGGGGAGGAGCCTGCCCTTGCGAGCTTGCAGTCTAGTGAGGGGTGGAGACACTAGGGGAGGAGCCTGCCTTTGTGAGCAACGTGTGTTCAAGCATATGGGGCCACAGAGAAGAGTGAGTTCAAGTCTATGTGCAGATCCACCTCCTCTGCACTAAACTGCATTCCATGCGAATACAACTGTGTTTAATTCAGACTGGAATCTTTGTCATTAAAATAGGAAGTGATGATGTCATACACAAGTGATGATGTCATCACACAAAGCTGTCATATAATACTTTCTAAATTGCACTTTATATGTCCTAAATCTCCCTTTTAAGTTGTATCTTAATAGAGGTGTAATCTCTAATGCTTCCTGCGTCACCCTCACAGGAAGTGAGTAATATTCAGCGTAATTGTGGAATATATTCAGCATTCTGACACATTGAATGTGATGATCTGAGGTGGACCCAAAACACAGAAAACATGTCAGCTGATGTTTGTCACCTACAATAACATGCTTGTCTCACAATTATCCATCATCGTTTGATATCAAATAAATGGTGACAGCGATCTGTCAAACGAGAACTGAATCGTGATGCAATAAAGTGAGACCCCAGGAATGCTGAACACACAAAAATAAATGAATAGATTTTACTGCAATCGTTTTATAGGATCAATTTTAAAGTAATTGCAAAAGAATTTGAAGTAGTTGTTTTATTACTTTAGAAATGACCGACCTGCAGACTGGGCTCAGCCGTTTTCAGATGCTCCAGTTTAATCATGATTAATTAGAAACATGAAGTTTTAAATCAGGATGATGCCATTTATTGGCTAACAATATGCTCCTTTGCTTCTAAATTAATGTTAAAGGGAGGCTTAAGTGACATGTGACATGATGAGATAGACATGTGTATCTGCAGTGCCAAGCACACAAATAACTAGGCTGTGTTCCTTTTTTTCCTTCTCTGCCTGAAAGAGTTAATTTTCAGCTATGCCACTGAAAGTTTTTCTCCAGTCAAGACCGGGTGGAGCTGGGCTTCTGAGTGCAGGGAATAGATAGAAAAGGTCAATAGTTCATATATTTTAGCACTCTGAGACACAGGACAGACTATGTTATTAAACTGAGAAAAAAACAGTAAATCTATTTTTTAAGTTTTTAAAAATAAACCTCTGAGCTATCTATGGCTCCTTTCACACTCGGGTTTCTCATCGCGGTACAATCCATACATTTGTCCAATTGCTCAACCGCTGCATACATTTAAAACACCAGGGAGTTGACCAGTCGGTACCCGGGGCCCTGAAAAGGAGCAGGGGAACATACGCGTCATCAAGAACCACCGGGTCTCCACCTGGAGTTATGGTTTTGTTCACATTATACATTGCAAGCGCAATCGCAAGCACTGAGCGCTTTTGTGAATGCTTTTTAAAGCAATTTTCCAGTCATTTTTTGAGCAATTTGCATTTTTTTCAAAGAGCTGGTTCGCATTTGGCGCTTCACCGCTGCTTTCCTGCGATTACGTTTGGATCCGCAGACTCTGCAGTGCATTGCAGAGTGGTACGAGTGGTAAAACTTGCAGCAAGATTCCATTGGAGTCAATGTCACTGTAACAAGTAGCAGTGCGGCGCGCATGTGCATACTGGCGTAGTCGCATGACGCAATTCCTGTCTGGAAGTGCGCACATGACTTCAGGGACATACGCAAACGATGCCTGACATCACTCGCATATACGTTCAGGGGAGCGTGCTGATTTCCCTCACGTCGCTATCTGTCGCAAGAAAAAACCTGCATGCAATGGTGCGATGCAATGGTGCGATGCGCTGTGGTGGGCTTTCCTGCTGCTTGCAAATCATGTGAAACTAGCCTAAATATCTCACCAGTTTATTTTCACTTATGTCTCACTTTAAAAAAGGTAAATGATGCCTCTGAGATTTGAGTGATTTTTAGGAACAGACATCACACAACAGTTCAGCTTCTGCAGAAGTTTGACGTCAACTGCAAAAGTTTAGTGAAACTGGAAACATCAGGATGACAGAGAGCGTGTCAGAGGATAATGGCTGAGCCAGAGAGAGCAGAGAAATGTTCTGTAACCCCTCCCTGAATAGAGCATCTAAAGAATAGCTCCATTCTAAGAGGGCGGCTCCTCTGTCTGCAGCCAGCCAAGGATCACCATCCTCATAAACACAGGAGCACTGCTCCATCTGCAGGACTGCCTGCCACCAACACACACAACTTCATCCAGCAACAAGAGGATCTGTACAGAGGACCTCACTCCTTCCACCCACAACTTCATCCAGCAACAAGAGGACTAACTCTGCACACAGAGCTCCATCCATCCACAACACACACAACTTCATCCATCCCAGCAGCAAGAGGACTTCTCATCATACATAGGACCTCACTCCTTCCATCCACAACTTCATCCCAGCAGCAAGAGGACTAACTGCACACAGAGCTCCATCCATCCACAATACGCACAACTTCATCCATCCCAGCTACAAGAGGACTTCCCTCCATGCAGAGGACCTTACTCTTTCCATCCACAACTTCATCCCAGCTACTATAGGACTACCTCACTCCTTCCATCCACAACACACACAACTTCATCCCAGCTAAGAGAGGACTTCTCATCATACAGAGGACCTCGCTCCTTCCATCCACAACTTTATCCCAACTACAAGAGGATCTATACAGAGGACCTCACTCCTTCCATCCACAACTTCAACCCAGCTAGGCAGCTACAAGAGGACTAACCTCTGCACACAGAGCTCTTTCCATCCACAACTTCATCCCAGCTTCATCCCAGCAGCAAGAGGACTTCTCATCATACAGAGGACCTCACTCCTTCCATCTACAACTTCATCCCAGCAGCTGCAGGACTTCACTCCACACAGAACTCCTTCCATCCACAACACACACAACTTCATCCATCCCAGCAAGAGGACTCTACTCCACACAGTGCTCCATCCATCCAGAGCACACAACTTCATTCTAGCAACAAGACGATCCATACAGACCTCGCTCATCTCATCGCTGCCACAGGCTGATTGCTTCTGATCCTGGACTCTGGAGACCACAGACAACACTGTACCACATGTACACAACTAACACACACAACTCTGCTTCACGAACTATAACTGACACCACATACAGACCTGGAAGTGTGCCTACACAAAGCGAGCATCAGTAATCTGGCAGTCCTGGTCTAATGTAATGAGCCCTGAGGATTAGCAGAATGGAATTCTAACCTATCAGAGCCATACAGCTCTACACAGGAAACTGAGTGATAAACAGGAGGACTAGAAGACGGCACAAAATTTCTACACACAACAGAAAGTTTGCAAAAAGTTGCTCCCATCAGGATAACATCATCCCAGCGCCCAAAGGGAGTGACAGCGACCACCCACATTCAGAAGAGGATGTCCAGGACCCCCTGAGGTCAGAATGGAGCTCCTGGATGACCCGTACAACCTTCTACGCCCAGCTCGTAGGACTCAATGGCTGGTCAGTGTTCTGGCCCATCACTATGGACTGGACCGTGGGCTGGAGAATGAGATCATTGTTCTGGCCACCGGGCTGGACCAGTACCTGCAGGAGGTCTTTCACCACCTAGACTGGCGAGGCGAGGGCACGGTCTCCAGGGAAGAGTTCCGGACTCTGTGCGGGGTGCTGGGACTAGGGCCTGGCATTGAGGAGTGCGAGGGTCTGCTGGACAACCTCCCTGAGCGCCTGACCTTCAGACACTTTCATGCCAGGCTTTGCGGGTACTTTAGCTCCAAGGCCGGGGGCCCACGTCTGCCGGTGGGCCAAGAGAACGAGGATATTGAGAGCCAGGTTCACATGAGGTGCCCCCCGATGAGGAAAGAAATTCCAAGGAGGACCCGGAGATCTGAGGAGGAGGAGGAACTCCAGAGATTGGAGGATGAGAACTACACTCTGCAGGAGGTGCTGGAGGACATGAGGGCGGCGCTACAGAGCAGTGATGCCCGCTGCCTGGCACTGCAGGTGAGACGGGGTGTAGGTTGGGCTGGGCACTGGGGCTACCAACACAAAAAGGAGTTATAAAGGTTGTAAACGCCCATACTCACGCTGATCTGAACTCGCCCATGTTGGACAATAATGACAGCCATGGCCAAGAATTGGTCGCTCAGACCAGTGTGGGTACAGCGGCCGCACGACAAACGCTAAAGATTCGTCATGTCTGACGCACGAGCACCACGACGCCATTGTTCACGCTGCTCCGCCGCCTGCCAGAAGCCACTTCGTAATGCGCCGCTCGTCGTCCCTCCATCCCCCTGCATAGCAACAGACGCGTCGTCAGCCAAAGGCACATGTACAGCATCACTATTGCTCTGTCACTCTTCAGGTCCTTGATCCCTTGGGTGACAGAGATCCAGCTGGTCATTGCCAGGTGAGTATGTAGCCACCTCACGTTTTGCCCTGCGTGCAGCTCTCATGGCTGAAGCTGGGTACACACGTCAGATAAAAATCTGTGGCAGATGAGGAATCAATCTGTCGCATAGGTCGATCAAATTTCTCAAAAAAAGGAATGCTTTCAATTTTTCTGTACAGCCAATCATTTTTATCGAATTGTGTGTGGCCACCTTTAGATTTTGGTAGTTGGTTAGTTAGTGTAAAGGTGGCCACATACGATACAATAAAATGATCTAATTTTACGGCAATCTGATAAAAACAATCGGTTGTCCCGAAGAATCGAAAGTTTTTTCTTAATTTAACCTCCTTAGCGGTAATCACAACTTTATCACTACTTATCACACCAAAATTATCTATATCTTTTTTGTTTCACCACCAATTTATTTGAGTGGTATGATTTGTTAAGAATTATTTTATTCTAAATGCATATTAGGGGATTAATAAGAAAAAAATTGAAAAAAAACATTATTTCATTATTTTCAGCCATTATAGTTTAAAATAAACCATGCTGCTCTGGATAAAACCCACACATTTTATTCGCCCATTTGTCCCGGTTATTACAACATTTAAAATACGTCCCTAGAACAATGTATGGAGGCAATATTTTAGTAAAGTGGGGTGTATTTTTATTTCAGTTTTGCATCCATCAGTAATTACAAACCTTTATTTCCAAAAATAACAGTAATATACAATCATGACATACATATGAAACATGTTGAGTCCTTAAATGTACTGTATGTATGGTGTATTTTTACTATTTGGCCACTAGATGTCCCCCCACTTTATCATCTTGTGTATACTGTTAGTATGCTAACAGGAAGTAATGTACACACCACGGCATCTCATTGATGCCAGTTATTATTGATCACAAACACTGTCTTAAGGTGGCCACTAATGATCCAATCTTTTTCATCCAATCTTACCATTTTTATGTAATATAATGCCGGGAATACACATGAAACGTTTGTACCGCTCGATTATGCCACCAGATCGATTCCACGCTCGTCCCCGCAGGCGATTCTCTTATCTTCTGCTCGTTTTCCTTATCTTTTTCCATTGTCCTGCCAGTGGTATAGAGCGCGGAATCGATCCGGCAGGTGATCGGACGTGTTGGAAATTATCAATCGAGCCATCTAATGGCTCAATCGAGCGGTACAAACCGTGTATTCCCGGCATAAGGGAACGTCCCAAATTATCCATTCAACATATTCACTCAATTCACCCTTATACTAGATAGATTTGGTAAAATTGGATGAAAAAGATTGGATCATTAGTGGCCACCATTAGACCAGTGAATGGAAACGAAGGTGTAGATATACCGCTGCCAGAGCAGTAAGTGGTTAAATTCACCCTCCACCTGGATTACTGAGTTGTACCATACACACATAGATTGCCACCCAATATGGCAAGTAGAACCCCATCTGATCGGAATCTGGTTAGAGAGGAATCGATTTCTTCCTCACACTAAACTGGATTTTCAATGGATTTCAGCACGGAATCTATTGAAAACCGATCAGACCGCAACATTGCACATCGCGACGCCCTGCAACACTATGTGCCGTTGATCTACCACTTCTCCTCCAACGCCCCAGTCGATAAAACATTTCCTTCCGGTCCGACTGAGAATCTTGATAGATTTTTGGCAGAAAACTATTGAAATTACGATCAGAGTGGCACGTTGTGCTATGGATTCCGGGCAGATCCAATCAGAGTGATTTAATCTGCCAGAAATCGCCTGGGAGAGTTGATATGTGTATGGCCCGCTGTAGAATGGTGCTTTTCAAAACTTGTCAGATCCGTCAGACACTTACTACTTAAGGTGGCCACACACGATACAATAAAATGATCCGATTTTACGGTAATTCGATAAAAATGATCGGATCTCCCGGAAAAAATCGAAAGCTTTTTTTTCATTCAACTGAAAAATCCGATCGGATTTCCCGTTTTTTTCGATTTTTATCTATCTGGATTGCCAGATATTTCTCTTCAATTTCTCTAAAGATTGTATGGTTTGTGTTACATTGTCAATTTATTAATATACACACCCTAGCAATTTTCTCAGAGTTTCCAATCATTTTTATTATAACTGGGGAAAAATTGAACATAGGTGTGTGGTACATTGGTCATATTTTTGAAATGTTACAATCAGTCAGAAAAATTGATTGCAATTCTTAAATTGAACAGATATTTTAAAAAAAATTGTATGGTGTGTGACCACCTTTACTCTAACAAATAGCAAGATGATGAAAAAAGTAATTTATAGTGTGTATTAACCTGGGGGAAATGCTCTTCTGATATTGTACTGTATAATACATGTATTTCAAATTAAACAATGTTTTACAATAGTGGTCCTTAAAAAAATCTATGCAAAATATCTAACTGTGTATGGAAGTCTTTAAAAGGGAACTGAAGTGAGGAGTATATGGAGGCTGCCATATTTATCTCCTTTTAAGCAATACCAGTTGCCTGTGCCTGGTTGTCCTGCTGATCTCTTTTGCTGGGATTACACGGGTTGCTTCTGCGCCCAATCGTTTTGCCCATTTGATACTCTTATCTTCCGCTCGTTTTTCTTATCTTTTTTTCAATTCACTTAAATGACAAATTGAGCAGCAAACCGATTGAACAGTGATCGGACATGTCGGGAATTATCTATCTAACCAACTTATCAGCTCAGAATCAAGCCGTGTATTCCCAGCATTTGGCTGCAGTAGTGGCTGAATCACACACCAGAAACAAGCATGATGCTAATCCAGTCACACTTCAGTCAGAGCTCCTGATCTGATGCATGCTTGTTCAGGGGCTGTGGCTACAGGTATTAGAGACAGAGGATCAGCAGGGCTGCCAGGCAACTGGTATTACCTAAAAGGAAATAAATATGGCAGCCTCCATATCCCTCTCACTTCAAGTGTCCTTTATGCTGAGAAGTGAGATCTGTGCACTTTCGGGAAGGTCGTTGTTGACGCATCCATTTTTACTGATGTGTTTTGAACTATGAAGGTAAGGATGGGCAGTGCGATTGTGAACTGGCTGATCTGTGCTGAGCCTGTTCCCTGGTAATTCCCGGCAGATCCTCGCCTTGCTGCATCTGGGCTCCATATACTGCCTGGAGCGCCGGATTGCGGCCCTGGCCTGAATAATGAGGCATTTTAGCATTTCTCGGGGCAGCTGTATAAATGAATTGCATATGGCGGAGATTACATCCAGGTATGAGGGGATTGTACACTGCGAGGGCATTAATCACAGTCAGACCTCCGACACCAGCAGAGCCAAGGAAACTCTCTACCACATGGGGGAGAAGAGAGTAGACACAAAAATCAAACGGCCAGAGAGTCAATCTACTAAAAGGCGGATATAGAAACCAAATGTCCGGGGAAAGTGCTACACGGAATATTCCCTCCATGTTCTGCATCAACTGCGCCCAAATCCATCCCATACGCCGTGTTATTACATTCTGAGGGATATTACAGAGTGACAGACATACCTTACTGTTCCTTACAGGCTTATTAGATTGTTTTACTTATTTACAGGGCCGGATTTGTTTTACCACCCAGGCCCCACTGTCACCAACCCCAGGAATTCAGCACAGGATGGGGGGGCACAGGACCAGCGCTCCACTGCTCACCCCAGTGGAAGTATGACAACCATGGACTGGGTTGGTGACTGCTGGACTGCTGAGGTTTACATGTTTGGCAGTTTAACTGCCTTAGTGTGCCAGCCCACTGTCCGCCCCTTGCTTCCTGCCGCCCTAGGCCATGGCCTTGCTTCAAATCCGGCCATCCTTGTTTACAATGTTTAGTGATTATTCTCAGTGGCCCCAGTAATCAGCCATAACTAAAATTGATCGATTTTCCAAGTTATTTGACCAAAACGATTGAAGAGAGAGGAAAGCAAAAAGAACCTTTTTTTGACCAAGAGAAAACAAACAATTATTGAGGTTTTTTTTCAATAAAAATCCGATTGGATGTGTTAGAAATATCAGAGAGAAAGGTATCATTTGTTTGATATTTTTGGAAAAAATCAATCATAAGTGTACGGTATATTGGTTCAATTTTTCTGATTATTCGATTAAGTGGAAAAACTGAACAAATTTCTCTTGTTGAACAAAAAACTTAAAAATGGATTCATGTGTGATCACCTCTGAGGCCAAGAAAATTCCATTATAATCTGGAGTTTTGTGATAACCGCGGCTGTTTGTGGAACAGGCCTGGTAGTTTTGGCGCTACATAGACCGCCATGGTTATTGCTGCTCTTGCAGTGCCGAGTGTATATTTGGGCAATAGGAAATAGCCGAACGTCAGAAGACAATAGATAGCGGCAAATGAACGCGCCAACTGCGGCAGAGCAACAGGTAGTGGTGGCGAGGGTGAGTGATTCGGGGTACATCCCCTCTTATAGCGTTAGGTTAGGTGGCGGGGTGGGGGGGGGGGGGCTAGTGCGGAGGTGGCCACACACCATACAATTTGTTATATTTCTTTGTAATTCTAGAGTTACAATTAACGCCGCTGTCATCGTACTTGTGAGTCGTTAATGATTCCACAGAGAAAATTGCAGAATACGTGGACAATCTGTCAAGGACAGAAAGCACTGCAGCGTTGCATCACCCAGGTGGCCTCGCCTCGCATACACACATCCAATTATGATTGGCCAATGACTCCCCAATGTTACCACCTCCATGTAGTACGAGTGCCAATGTATGTTGAATTCCATGAGCAGATGGTGCAGGTAAGCTTTCACACTGCATGGAGGTGGTAAATTTGGCCAGTAATTGGCCAATCAAAATTAGTTGTGTGTATGCACCCTAAAGCTGGCCTACATCAATCAATGTATTGCCAGATCCACCACCAGATCGATCCCTCTCTGACTGAATGTTACCGGAGAGGGATCTATTGCCCGCCCACACACTGCCCAATGAATTCCAATAGATTACTGCATGAGATCTACTGGAAATTGTACTTGTGCCTCTCCCCCCCCCCCCCCCCAAGTGTAATGTGTCGTTCTGCCCCATCCCCCTTCCTCTCCGGGTGTTGTTGCTCTGTGTGATTTAGAATCGCAGACAACGCAATATTGAACGCTGTTACCGCCGCACACATTTTCAAGCCTTTTTGATCAAGATTTTTCAGACAATCCCAATCAACCCATTTTGGCTGGCTCAGTTGGATGGCCATGGCCATGTTGTAGCACCAATGCTCTTTTGATTTAACCCTTTAGTAGCCAATTTATGAAGAGGCTTGCAAGTTCTCCAGGCCAATTTTTTTTTAGCACTTTTTTTTATTTGTTACATTTCCCTGCTTCTAAATAGTACTGCTGTAATGTGTATTTATGGCCACTTGTCACTAGGGGGCAGTGTGAGACAATAACAGAGGACTTCTGCTTTCAGTTGCTATATTTTCTGCTAGTAGAGAGAGATCAAAGCATTCCAAGAATTTACAGCACAAGTTCTGCAGACTGAGGCCAAAAGCACTGCACTGATTTCACACAAGATAACTCTACTGAATCTGCTAATGGGCTCATAAAATTATTGAATTGGAAAGTCGATTGGACCACAATATTGAGTGATGTATGGGCACCCTTAGGGTCAGGACTACCCTTAGGCCATAGGTTGCGCTGGCAGAGAGGTGATACTTTAACACACAGAGCATGGTGGTGGGGGGACACTTTACACTTTGGGGGAACCCCGGCAGGCAACGGCATCGGCACGATTCTCCATAGATTTCATGCTGGAATTGATGGGCAGTGTGTGGACTAGGGAGGGCCTGGCCTAGGAGAACTCATGGAGAAGCATGTGATCAGTCTGATCAGCTGGTAGATTTGTAAGGTTCTGATTTGCTGGTCCTGAACATGTGATAAACCAGGAAGTCATCACAGCAAATCAGGACATTACAAATCTATCAGCTGATCAGACTGATCACATGCTTCTCCATGAGTTATCCTAGGCAGGGCCATCCCTAGTGTGCACAGGCAATAGATCCCTCATTGATCAGATTCCATCAGAGAGGTGTATATCTAATGCTCGATCTGCCCATAAATCGATTGTTTTGGCCAGCTTAAGTCCTTGTATCTCATTGACCATAGAGATGGTCGATGAGATACAATTATTCCCGGCTTGCCTGCAGATTGTACAGAATTGGGACAGTGAGAATCGTCAGGTAGCACCTTTGATTGACCCATTTCTGAAATGCTTACAATTTGCATGCGAGTCGGAATCTTCAGCATCTCACTGACCACGTCTACTCACCATCCATGTGCCGATCGGCCCAGCTTGTATCAGAGTTCTTCTCATCTTCAATCTGTTAATATTTTCTATCTCGCTTAGGTTGGCCTGCACCGAAATATGGCTTCTCAGGGAAGTACCGGCCTCTCGGCCCCGTCCAACAGCCATGTCTTGTCCCAGAGCTTCACGGTCACCACCAGATGTGTCCAGAGAGAGGTCAACCTGATCCGGAGCTCCAGAGACGAGCAGATGGAGGAGGTCATCAAGATGAATAAAGACTTGGAGGAAGAACTGAGGAAGACCCAGAAGGTCCTGGTCTATCTGGAAGAGTTTAACCAGAGACTTCTGAAAGAGCAAGCGGAGATGAGGAGGCGAGCGGAGGACGCCCGGCGGGCTTTGCAGGCGTGTTACGGGAAAGTCAAGAATCTGGAAGAGAAGTCAAACCGCGTCTCTGCTCTCCAGATGCGTATAGACCAGATGGAGGCCGAACTACAGCATTACAAGTAAGTGCGCCAATCCCAGTCATATTACTTATATAATAAATCACAGTACAAAGATAACGACCTCTCTAAGTGTGGTGTCTAGAATGGGCGCCCTCCATTATTATTATTTTTTTATTTCTATAGTGTTAACATCTTCCATAGCAGCATTTCCATTTTAAACTTCCATAATTGATGAAGGGCATTAATTGACAGACAGAAGTGCCAGCAGTGTTGGGTGTTTGCATGTGCTGTCTGGCGTTTTGTGATCTGGATTTCCAGGTCTGGACATCCGGCGACTGGGTCCATAACCTGAGGGAGCAGAGTGTTCTGTACACGTAGATAGGCAGCCAGTATAACAAGTTAGAGCTGTGTACTGAAGAATAGAGATAAAATATACACAACCATCAGGAAATGCAGCTTACTTACAACAGAGAGTTAATCAGAGAGAGTACAGGAAATTACAATACCATAGAGATCATGACAGCACTTTGCATACAGTGACATCTTGTGGGTGTTTTACTGTACTGCGGCTTAACTAATGTTAAATCCAATCCTGGAGAGGTGCCAGTCTGGTTTTTGGTATCACGGCAATAACACCTTTCTTGATATTACTGAACTTGTAATTTTATTGGCATTAAAAGACATTAAAAGATAGACAGAGAAGTGCCAGTGCAGAGATCACCGGCACCTCAATTAAGAAGTATTATTAATGATTCCCGGGTCTGCGCTGCCTCTGGGACTAAACACTTTCTCAAGCCGAAAGCGAGAAATCAATAAGCATTTTATCTGCTGCAGACTCCGGCCACTGACGGCTGCAGAATGAATCTGTAAATTATATCCGTATACAGTCACAGGCCTTGCACAGGGGCGTAGCAATAGGGGGTGCAGAGGTTGCAACCATATTGGGGCCCTTGGGCCAGAGAGGCCCCGATGGGCCCTCCCTCAGCTTCAGTATTAGCTCTCTATTGGTCCTGTGCTAGTAATAATCACTTCTATAGATACAATGAATAGTGGTAATCATTAACAAACTGTTCCCCATCCCCTTCTTGCACCTCTGACACTGTAGTTGCCATTGGCAGGGATTGCTATGTATAGAGTGCTTGGGGGTAATCAGTAACAAACTGTTCCCCATCCCCTTCTTGCACCTCTGACACTGTAGTTGCCATTGGCAGGTTTTGGTGCGCCTTATCAATTGCTATGTATAGAGTGCTTGGGGGGCCCCAATGTAAAACTTGCACTGGGGCCCACAGCTCCTTAGCTACGCCACTGGCCTTACAGTCAAATGCATCCTTTTATTACATTGGGTTAAACCTGGTGTGAGCTCAGTCAGTGAGTGTCTCTGCATAGCTGTGATGTCTGTGTCAGCGCCCCCTGCTGAAGGCACACCGATCCCAATACACTACAGACAGACAGATGTGAGGCCTTCACAGATGTCTTGACAGATGTCATCCGTTACATGAAAAGACAATTTCATATCATTTTAAGCAGCGAGCTTCTGTCAGCCTCTTATTATTATTCAGAATAATGTGCAGTTTTCATGCCCAATTTATGTCACTGCTCTACTATTACCCCCTTATTGAATTTCCGACATTATATATACATGCCCTGCGGGAGAGCTGTTCCCGTTCCAGGGGCGTAGATATACTTACCCCGCCGTGTCGCCATTGTGCGCGCTCCTGTGCCTGTTCTCATTGCCACCTGTTAGAAGTACACAGATTAGTGAATGAGAATTCCCATTCACCAGTCTAAGTGCCACTGATCAATCATCATCGGCATTAATGAGATGCCAGTGGCTGCAAGCCTCGATATGGCGCTCTTCCTGTTGCCGACTTGTAGGAGAAGTGCGCCATAGCGAGGCTTGCAACGCGACTAATAGGACCTGTGCAATCTCATTGACACGTAGGGCGGACGACTGCATTATGTGTAATTAACACCACTGCATCCAGCCACGCACCTGCAGCATTTAACCATTATTTGAATCCCGAGGAATCAGTGGTGATTACTGGTGATTAACCTGGGTGAGCATTCCTGCACAGCGCTAATCAATGCACAGACTAACATGTGGGGACATTTGTGAATGCTTCCAAAGTTCATAAAAGACGGTCATAACTAAATCAGATATTCCACCATTTCACAGATGTCTTATTTAGCACATCTGTGAAATAGTGCATTAAGCAGAGTTATGTAGAGAAGTTTTTCTTGCCGTTTCATGTTTCGCTCAGAGATTCCTCCTTCTTCGGGGGCCGCTCTCCTACATATCCTGCCATGACTCGACAGACTCCTTACTCCGCCATGGCTCGATAGACTCCTTATGCTGCCATGACTCGATAGACTCCTTACTCTGCCATGACTCGATAGACTCCTTATGCTGCTATGACTCGATAGACTCCTTACTCTGCCATGACTCGATAGACTCCTTACTCCGCCATGGCTCGATAGACTCCTTACTCAGCCATGACCCGATAGACTCCTTACTCTGTCATGACTCGATAGACTCCTTATGCTGCCATGGCTCGATAGACTCCTTACTCCGCCATGACTCGATAGACTCCTTATCCTGCCATGACCCGATAGACTCCTTACTCTGCCATGACTCAATAGACTCCTTATCCTGCCATGACTCGATAGACTCCTTATGCTGCCATGGCTCGATAGACTCCATATGCTGCCATGACTCGATAGACTCCTTACTCCGCCATGACTCGATAGACTCCTTACTCCGCCATGACCCGATAGACTCCTTACTCTGCCATGACTCGATAGACTCCTTATGCTGCCATGGCTCGATAGACTCCTTATGCTGCCATGACTCGATAGACTCCTTACTCCGCCATGGCTTGATAGACTCCTGATGCTGCCATGACTCGATAGACTCCTTACTCTGCCATGACTCGATAGACTCCTTACTCCGCCATGACTCGATAGACTCCTTATGCTGCCATGACTCGATAGACTCCTTATGCTGCCATGGCTCGATAGACTCCATATGGTGCCATGACTCGATAGACTCCTTACTCCGCCATGACTCGATAGACTCCTTACTCTGCCATGACTCGATAGACTCCTTACTCCGCCATGACTCGATAGACTCCTTACTCCGCCATGACTCGATAGACTCCTTACTCTGCCATGACTCGATGTACTCCTTACTCCGCCATGGCTCGATAGACTCCTTACTCCGCCATGACTCGATAGACTCCTTACTCTGCCATGACTCGATGGACTCCTTACTCCACCATGACTCGATGGACTCCTTACTCCGCCATGACTCGATGGACTCCTTACTCCGCCATGGCTCGATAGACTCCTTATGCTGCCATGACTCGATAGACTCCTTACTCCACCATGACTCGATAGACTCCTTACTCCGCCATGACTCGATAGACTCCTTATGCAGCTATGACTCGATAAACTCCTTATCCTGCCATGACTCGATAGACTCCTTACTCCGCCATGACTCGATAGACTCCTTACTCCGCCATGACTCGATAGACTCCTTACTCCGCCATGACTCGATAGACTCCTTACTCCGCCATGACTCGATAGACTCCTTACTCCGCCATGACTCGATAGACTCCTTACTCCGCCATGACTCGATAGACTCCTTATCCTGCCATGACTCAGAATCAGAATCAGAATCATTTTATTTCGCCAAGCATGACTGGGTCAAGCCCGGAATTGGGTTTGGCACAATGGAGCGGTACATAGAAAGAAATACAGAAAAGAGACTCAAATATAGACATACACAAATCTACAGTCAGCATTAGATGTACGTATAGCTCAGTATTCATCTTACGAAAACACACACTACTGAAATCTACCGCTCCTATGCAGGTGGTAGGGCGCTGATAGAGGGTGGTAGAATATTAAGGGAGTTCAGGAGGCTAACGGCCATCGGGAAGAACGAGTTCTTGTGTCTGGTGGTCTTGGTGGGGATGGCTCGAAGCCTCCGACCCAGTGGAAGTGGGGTGAAAAACAGTGCCCTGGGTGAGAGAGGTCACTTGCAATCCTCAGTGCCCTGGCTCTCAGTCTTGTGTTGTACAGGTGGTCTCTCAATCACCCTCTCTGCTGACTTAATTATCTTCTGTAATTTGTGCCTGTCGCTGGTGGTGGCTCCCGCATACCAGACCAAGATGGCGGAGCAGAGGATCGATTCAATGGTGGCAGTGTAAAAGCATGTTAGGATCTCCTGCGCCATGCCGAACTTCCGCAGTTGGCGGAGGAAGAAGAGTCTCTGCTGGGCTTTCCGTTGGGTTGTCGTGATGTTGACCCTCCAACTGAGATCGTTGGAGATAGTGGTGCCCAGCAGGCGAGCGCAGGGCACACTGGCCCCGATAGACTCCTTATGCTGCCATGACTCGATAGACTCCTTACTCCGCCATGACTCGATAGACTCCTTACTCCGCCATGACTCGATAGACTCCTTACTCCGCCATGACTCGATAGACTCCTTATGCTGCCATGACTCGATAGACTCCGTATCCCCCCATGGCTCGATAGACTTTGATGTAATCTTATCTCCCCTCAGGCGTCTGACTTCAATCTTTTTAGCATGAAAGGGGGCTGATCAGATGTGATGAGTGTGCAGAATTCTCGGCCTCCACGCCTCGCAATCGCTTCATCCCTGACGGTTCAGATATAGAAAACGGTTTTACCGCTGATATTCCCCCCGACAAGATATATAGACATCACTCCGGCTCCAGATAATGATCTTATCGGCATTTCAATTGAAGAGACCCTGTAGCAGAAGCAAGTCTAAGAATCTTCTCCTAAAAAGAAGAAGTTTTACTGATGATACTGTCACGGTTTCATACCCGGTAATAACGTTCCTCTGCGCAGCGCTGAAATCGGAGGACAGGTCTCTTCATCAGGCAAGATGACATTTATACATGAGAAACGTAAGATTCTGTACAATATAGGGATCAATACCACTATCTCAGGGACAAGTGAACCTGAACTCCTACACAGGACAGGAAAACAGAGAGGAATGCACCCTGTATGTATTTAGTGAGTTTAGCCTGTCTAATTCTTTCTCCTCTGTGACTAAACAGAAGTTGTAATTTGATCCCTCAGCTGTGTCAGCTCAGAAATCTTCTCGGCTACGGCAGATAGCTAATTGGTAAACAAAGGATGTTAACACTATGTCTTCTTCCATGAAAGCAGGAAGTAGACACACTGCAGATTTATTGTAGGATTTGTATCAGCTGTAACAGATAAATGTTTTTCTGTAAAGGTTATTATGCTGTTGCTCATCTTTTAGAGCAGAGAGGAAGTTCTGAGTTCAGGTCCGCTTTAATATTAAATCAGAATCAGAATCAGAATCAGAATTTATTTTTCGCCAAGCACGACTGGGTCGTGCCCGGAATTGGGCTTGGCAAAAGCAGGGCATAGAAACAGTAAATGACACACACCAGAGATAGCAATACATCAAACAAGTACAATACGGTACGATACGGTAACAGTAATTACATAACAACCATTTTTAAAAGAAGAGTTCTTGAGTGCAGGCCTGGTTAGGACTTGTCCAGCTAGTAAAGCAAGCGACCTAAGGAGGATCCGCTCTTCTTTTGGTGGTGGGGGGTGGGAATGGGTCCAGAGAGTTCAGTGATTTGACAGCTGAGGGGAAGAAGCTGTTCCTGTGTCTTGAGGTCCTGGTGTAGATGGCCCGATACCTCAGGCCTGAACGGAGACGACAGAAAAAGCGGGAGCCTGGGTGCGAAGGATCAATTGCGATCCGCAAGGCTCTGGAGCGCAGTCTAGTGTTGAAGAGTAGGTCCAGTGGGGGAAGTGGTTTTCCGATGATCCTTTCCGCTGATCTGATGACTCTCTGTAGTTTGTGTCTGTCGCTGGCAGAGGAGCCAGCATACCAGACAAGGATAGAAGAACAGATGACGGATTTGATGGTGGCTGAGTAGAAGTTCGTCAGAAGTTTCTGGTCCATGCCGAACTTCCTCAGTTGGCGGAGGAAGAATAGTCTCTGCTGGGCTTTCCTCTGGGTGCAGGTGGTGTTGGCCTTCCATCTCAGATCGTTGGAGATGGTTGTGCCCAGGAGACGAGCGCAGGGGACCCGTGCAACTTCTGCGTTGTCGATGTGGATTGGGGGTGGTGTGGGTGCACGCTTCCTAAAGTCGATGATCATCTCAACGGTCTTTGCGGTATTGAGGACCAGCCCATTCTCCTTGCACCAGTTGCAGATTCTCTCAACCTGATGACGGTATGCCTGCTCATTGTTATTGGTGATGAGGCCCACAATGGTGGTATCATCTGCAAATTTGATAACTTTGACAGAGTTTTCAGTGGATCTGCAGTTGTTTGTGTACAGGGAGAACAGGACTGGTGACAGGACGCAGCCTTGTGGGGCCCCTGTGTTGGTGGTCCTTGGTTGGGATAGGATAGTACCCAGCTTGACGACCTGAGATCTATTTGTGAGGAAGTCAGTTATCCACAGGCGCAGGGTGGGGTGGACTTTGAGCTCAGCAAGGTTCTCCTGAAGTATTTGAGGGCTGATAGTGTTAAACGCTGAGCTAAAGTCAAGGAGGAGGATCCTGGCAAAAGAGTTTGGTCTATCCAGATGCTCATTGACTGTCTCCAGGCAGATGTTAATGGCATCCTCAGTGGACCTATTTGCTCTGTACGCAAACTGGTGTGGGTCCAGCAGGGGCTCTGTGAAGACTTTCAGAAGAGGCATGACCATGCTTTCAAAAGCTTTCATAATGACGGATGTGAGAGCCACAGGTCTGTAGTTGTTGAGGTCGGTGATTCCCTGTTTTTTGGGAACGGGGATGATGGTCGACCTCTTAAAGCATGCTGGGACTTTGCCTTCCTGGAGGGATCTTGTAAAGATGGAGGAGAGAATAGGAGCTAGCTGTTGAGCACAGGTTTTTAGGCATGCTGGTGACACTCCGTCTGGGCCTGAGGCTTTCCTTGCATTTAGCCTTGACAGGTGGCGCAAGACGTCGTCCTTGTTCACAGCCAAAGAGGGTGAGATTGGACATGGAGCAGATATGGTGGAGGAGGGAGCAGGTGGCTTTGGGAGACCTGCAGATGCTGCTTGGTTCTCAAATCTGCAGTAGAAGTCACTGAGGTTCTCTGCAAGCTCAGTGCTAGGAGTTGCATGTTGAGGGGGGGGCTTATAGTTGGTGACGGCCTTAAGCCCTTTCCAGACAGCTCGTGAGTCATTTGAGGAGAGGTTCTGTTCCAGCTTTTCTGCGTAGCTCCTTTTGGCAACTCTCAGTTCCCTGTTTAGGTTGTTTTTTGCCCTTCTATAGTCCTCTTGGTTACCAGCCCTATGCGCAGCTTCCTTGTGACTCCGCAGGTGTCGTAGTTTTTTGGAGAACCATGGTTTGTCGTTTGGATAAAGTTTAAAGGATTTCGTTGGTATACACTGGTCCTCGCAGAAGCTGATGTAAGATGATACGTTGTCTGCCCACTCATCCAGGTTTGGTGCCTTCAGGGCCTCCCAGTCTGTACAGTCGAAGCAGGCTTGAAGTTGTAGCTTAGCCTCACTTGACCATACTTTGGTGGACTTAAGGACTGGTTTCGCTGTTTCCAGGCGCCTCTTGTAGGTCGGAATCAGGTGGATGAGGCAGTGATCAGATGAGCCTAGTGCTGCCCACGGGACGGCCTTGTATGCATCTTTCAGGACCGTGTAGCAATGATCGAGGGTGTTGGTGTTCCTAGTGGGGCAGGTAATATGTTGGTGGAAGCGTGGTAGCTCTTGGTGGAGGTTGGCCCTGTTGAAGTCCCCCATTATAATGAACAGTGAGTCTGGAAGGGACGTCTCCCACTGCGAGACTGTGTCGCTGAGAACGCGCAGGGCAGTTTTGACCTCGGCATCTGGGGGAATATACACACCAGCAAGGACATAGGAAGAGAACTCCCTGGGTGAGTATTGTGGCCTGCAGTTTACAAGAAGAAGCTCGAGCTCCGGGGAGCATATTTTGGCAAGTATTGAGGTATTTGCGCACCAGGTGGAGCTGATGTAAAAACAGATTCCGCCACCTTTCTTTTTTGCAGAGAGGGAGCTGTCGCGATCTGCTCGGATAAGGCCAAAACCTGGCAGATGGAGGGCGCTATCAGGAATGTCCTCATGGAGCCACGTTTCTGTAAAGCAAAAGACTGGAGTGTTGTTACCAAGTTCTCTCTTATTGCTTAGGAGCTGTAGTTCGTCCAGCTTGTTGGGGAGGGAGCGGACGTTTGCTAGGAGGACTGCGGGGATGGCTGACCGCAGACCTTTCCTCCTTAGCCTCATCCTGGCACCAGCCCGACATCCTCTCCTCCGCTGGCCACTGCTGGGCCCCCGCGCGGGGGCAGTGATTTCCTGGGCGTGGCTCCAGACAGAGTCATACAGGAGCCTGCTCTCTGGGAGCAGGTCTGCGCTTTGTTCCCATTTGAGGAGTTGCGACCTGGTGAAGGAGGTATGAGAGGGGAGGGGTGGTGTTGGAGGCATGGACATAAGTGTCGGCTCACCGTCTCCGAGGGCATAAAGCTGAGACGTCGCTGCAGGTAGCGTGAAAACCAGAACAGGAAGCAAACTGTCACCTGACTTTGCCCCCAGTAACAGTGCAATGTGAACCTGTGCCAAGACAGTTCATTCACATGCGCAGTGCTGAACAGTCCATCACATGCGCAGTACAGAGTAGTCCATTTCCATGAGTAGAGTAGAGTTCATATACCTGAGCAGTGCAATCGTGTCAATCACATGAGCAGTACAAACAGTCCATCACATGAGCAGTGCAAAAACAGTCCATTTCCATGAGCTGTGCAAATGGCAGTGCAAAACAGTCTATCACATGAGCAATGCAAGAACGGTCCATCGTATTTATGAGCAGTGAAAAGCCGTCCATCACATGAGCAAAAACAGTCCATCACATGAGCAGAGCAAAGACAGTCCATCACATGAGCAGTGAAAAGCAGCCCATCACATGAGCAATGAGAACAGTCCGTCACATGAGCAGTGTGAAGCAGTCCGTCACATGAGCAATGCAGACACCTGAACAGTCCGATACCATACCTCGCATGGGCAGTGCAATAGCAACCAACTCATTGGCAGTTCAATACAGTGCAATACAGGCCAGCATACAGCAATGCAGTGCGGTACAGTTCAGCACAGTAGGGCATAAGGGCTACAGAAGCAGAAAGCAGCCCCTCCAGGTATGGTGCAGGCAGGAGCAGGTTAACAGCAGGTTAACAGGCAGGCAAATGTTAAAGGCGAGGAGTAGTGGTGTAAGGTGCCTTGGTAGGAAGCATAGGTGATCAATGGGTTGCACAAGGGGCCCAGCAGTAGGACTCTCACCTGATGGAGCGGTGGCTGCTGCGGTGGAGTGGCTTGAGCAGTACTAGCTGCCTTCCTCTGTGGTGTTCGTAGCTGGGAGGCTGACGGCTGCTGGATGGACGCCGAGGGCCGTCCGCTATGGAGGAGGCAGCGGCGTGGGTGGCCTCACCGGGCAGCCAGAGATCCCGAGGGCACTCAGACTGCGGTGGCGCCCATGCCAAAGATTTCCGTGGTGGGCTCAGCGGTGGTGGAGGGAGCACGTGGAGAGCACGTGGGCCGCAGCCATTTCTGGTCGGGGCAGTGCAGCAGCTGGAGAAACGGCTGGAGAAGCGATCCTCTGTGCCCGTGATGCGACTCTTGGACAGATGCTGCGGAAGATCCTCGGGCTGCCGGGCCAGTGGAGAAAGGAGGTGGATTCAGCCGGCGATCTATCCAAAAAGATCCGGTACCGGAGTAGAGCAGAACGTGGTCTATGGTAGGGACGGGTGCCCGCCGCCTGGAGCAGAGCCTTCGCCGTGAGACCAGGCTGGAGAAGAGGCTGTGCTCAGCTGGGGACCGCATGCAATCCTCCCCGTGGGAGTCCGCGGGATCCGTGCAGCTCCCGGAGGTACGCTTGTGGTGCTGCTGGCTGCTACTAAAACACTGAACTGTAACCTGTTAGCTAGGCTAGCTCTAAACTAAGCTAACTGAAAAGAAAAAAGACTATGAAAAAAGACTATGTAAAAAACTATGTAGTACAAATATTACAAATATACAATTAAAAGAAAAGTTGTGGGAGCCCTGCATGCCGTGGCAGCTAGTGCAGCGCCATCTTGAAAGAAATAAATGTGGGCACACCCTTCATGGCCACCTGGCATTGTTTTTGGTAAGATATGGTGAGGGCTAGCGTCAGTCAGGCCCCTAGTTTCTCTCCAGACCCTAGGCAACTGCCTAAATTATAAAGGACCAAATCACCAATGGGCATTCAATGCATTTCAATCATCTTGAAAGTCACATTTATAGATTAAAAATAGTCCTAAACCTAAACCTAAGGTTTTCATATAACAAGATAGACTGTAGTTCCAAGACAACAACAGGTGCCTGACGTGTTTCGCAACTCAAGGTCGCTTCCTCAGAGGCAAACAAATTTATACAACTGTTAAGGGGCCCATACACTGGTCGATTTCAGCCATCGATCAATCGATTTTATGGAATCAATCAATCGATTACAAATCGATTCTATCAAATCAGCCAATCGATCGATTTGCGATCGATTTTGATCTATTTGATCGATCTGACAGGATTGAAAATCTAGGTTAATAGAGTTTCATTGGATCTAATGGTCCAATAATGATTTAGATCGATTTCCAATAGATTTCATCCTGAAATCTATTGTAAATCTGTTGCTAGTGTGTGGCACACATCAGATCGATTCCTGCCAGATTCCACTTGACAGGCATCTGCCAGAAATCTATCTGATGGTCGAATCTGCTGCAAATCTATAAGTGTATGGCCACCTTTAGATTAATTAGGAAAATGTATGATAAGGACAAATGTCAACAACGCGTTTCGTGGCCTGAAGCCACTTCCTCAGGTAAATATGCCTTTAAGAAAAATATATATGAGGTGTTTCTAATGCTGAAACCAAGATAAGTGGGTATCCTGAGTAATTTACTGCACTCTACTATATGTCACTACAGGGCCTCTTTACTGCATTCTGCTATATGTCACTACAGGGCCTCTTTACTGCACTCTGCTATATGTCACTACAGGGTCTCTTTACTGCATTCTGCTATATGTCACTACAGGGCCTCTTTACTGCATTCTGCTATATGTCACTACAGGGCCTCTTTACTGCATTCTGCTATATGTCACTACAGGGCCTCTTTACTGCATTCTGCTATATGTCACTACAGGGCCTCTTTACTGCATTCTGCTATATGTCACTACAGGGCCTCTTTACTGCATTCTGCTATATGTCACTACAGGGCCTCTTTACTGCATTCTGCTATATGTCACTACAGGGCCTCTTTACTGCATTCTGCTATATGTCACTACAGGGCCTCTTTACTGCAATCAGCTATATGTCACTACAGGGCCTCTTTGCTGCATTCTGCTATATGTCACTACAGGACCTCTTTACTGCATTCTGCTATATGTCACTACAGGGCCTCTTTACCGCATTCTGCTATATGTCACTACAGGACCTCTTTACTGCATTCTGCTATATGCCACTACAGGGCCTCTTTACTGCATTCTGCTATATGTCACTACAGGGCCTCTTTACTGCATTCTGCTATATGTCACTACAGGGCCTCTTTACTGCACTCTTCTATATGTCACTACAGGGCCTCTTTACTGCATTCTACTATATGTCACTACAGGGCTTCTTTACTGCATTCTGCTATATGTCACTACAGGGCCTCTTTACTGCATTCTACTATATGTCACTACAGGGCCTCTTTACTGCATTCTACTATATGTCACTACAGGGCCTCTTTACTGCATTATGCTATATGTCACTACAGGGCCTCTTTACTGCATTCTGTTATATGTCACTACAGGGCCTCTTTACTGCATTCTACTATATGTCACTACAGCGCCTCTTTACTGCATTCTGCTATATGTCACTACAGGGCCTCTTTACTGCATTCTGCTATATGTCAGTACAGGGCCTCTTTACTGCATTCTGCTATATGTCACTACAGGGCCTCATTACTGCATTCTACTTTATGTCACTACAGGGCCTCTCTACTGCATTCTGCTATATGCCACTACAGGGCCTCTTTACTGCATTCTGCTATATGTCACTACAGGGCCTCTTTACTGCATTCTGCTATATGTCACTACAGGTCCTCTTTACTGCATTCTGCTATATGTCACTACAGGGCCTCTTTCATCTCCAGATATCAGCCAATGCAGGTGCGGGGGAGGGGTGGGGCTTGGGAAGGTACCTATCACATACTGTCCCTGTCTCTGATATAGGTTACCCTCTCACTAGCTCCCCTGGCGGCAGGGAGGGGCAGGTGTCACTATATGATACTTACCTGTCTTGACGCACTGCAATTCCTCTTCCTTAGCTGCTTCCTTCTGTAGTTGAGATTTTATATAGAAGTTTTCCTAAAAATATTGCTGGTGGTCCCATGACTGTACTTAAAGTGTACCGGAGGCGACATGTGACATGATGAAATACGCCTGTGTATGTACAGTACAAAGCATATTAATAACCAGGCTGTTTTATTTTGCTGCCTGAGAGAGTTCATTTATAGGCACCGAAGTGACAGCTTCTGTCTTGTCTGGAGCTTTGTAAACATCTCTGTTAAGCAAATTACAGCCATAAAAGTTTTCCTGGCAGAATACAACTTCTGAGGGAGAGAAAACAAAAAAGGTCAATAGTTCATGCATTTTCACTCTGGGACACTTAATAAGCTGCCACTGAGCAGAGACAGCAAAAGTTTAACCTTCAATGTTCTTTGTAAATGTTTCAAGATAAAATAAAACCCTGGAATGTCTAAAAAAAAGTCATTTTCAGGAATTGGAGGATAAATAGTCTCATCAGTTTATTTTTACCTCGGTTTCACTTTAAAGGACAACTGAAGCCAGAGGGATATGGAGGCTGCCATATTTATTTCCATTTAAAGAGACTCTGAAGCCAAATAAAATCAATGCTTTTAACCTTTATTAATGTTAAGCACTATAGCTATTGCTAAAACGCCGCATCCCCACGGCAAAACGAGGGGTTTATACCCCAAATCCCCTGTGCTAACTTCGGGGAGCACTGCCTGCTTGTGGCAGAGCTTAGGGCTGTAGCTCTGCCTCTTCGCGCGTCATCAGAAGTGCATAGACTGCACTGTCTGATGTTCACTCTGCATGTGTTCCAGACAGGGGCGGCGCCAGGGGGGCGCTTGGGGGTGCTCGAGCACCCCCTAGAATTGTCCAAGCACCCCCAAAGCACCCCCTGGAGTGAACTGACTTCAGGCGTCTAAAAGACGCCAAGTCAGTTCACACAGCGGCAGCCCGGAGCAGCAGGCAGGGCTACGGTAAGATGGCCGCCCGAAGCCCTGTTCTGCAGACTTCGAGTCTGCAGTGCATGGCTTCAGGCGGCCATTTTCCCGTAGCCCTGCTGTCAGCATGCAGGCAGGAAGTCTCGTGACGTCGGGAAGGAAGAGGTTCGTGGGCGCGCGGGCGCTGCGCGCCACAAGGAGGTCGGGACAGGAGGTCGGGACTCGGGAAAGAAGGTCTTCTGGCTGTAGGTGAGTAAATGGGTTTTTCTTTTCTTTTTCAGGTGGTGCTGATTGTGGTCAAAACTGCTGAGGAAGGATTGTGCATATTGCGGTCATATCTGCTACCGATTGTGCATATTGAGGTCATATCTGCTACAGATTGTGCATATTGGGGTCATATCTGCTACGGATTGTGCATATTGGGGTCATTTCTGCTACGGATTGTGCATATTGGGGTCATATCTGCTACGGATTGTGCATATTGGGGTCATATCTGCTACGGATTGTGCATATTGGGGTCATATCTGCTACGGATTGTGCATATTGGGGTCATATCTGCTACCGATTGTGCATATTGGGGTCATATCTGCTACGGATTGTGCATATTGGGGTCATATCTGCTACCGATTGTGCATATTGGGGTCATATCTGCTACCGATTGTGCATATTGGGGTCATATCTGCTACGGATTGTGCATATTGGGGTCATATCTGCTACGGATTGTGCATATTGGGGTCATTTCTGCTACGGATTGTGCATATTGGGCTCATATCTGCTACGGATTGTGCATATTGGCGTCATTTCTGCTACCGATTGTGCATATTGGGGTCATATCTGCTACCGATTGTGCATATTGGGGCCATATCTGCTACCGATTGTGCATATCGGGGTCATATCTGCTACCGATTGTGCATATCGGGGTCATATCTGCTACCGATTGTGCATATCGGGGTCATATCTGCTACCGATTGTGCATATTGGGGTCATATCTGCTACCGATTGTGCATATCGGGGTCATATCTGCTACCGATTGTGCATATTGGGGTCATATCTGCTACGGATTGTGCATATTGGGGTCAATTCTGCTACCGATTGTGCATATTGGGGTCAATTCTGCTACCGATTGTGCATATTGGGGTCATATCTGCTACCGATTGTGCATATTGGGGTCATATCTGCTACCGATTGTGCATATTGGGGTCATATCTGCTACCGATTGTGCATATTGGGGTCATATCTGCTACCGATTGTGCATATTGGGGCCATATCTGCTACCGATTGTGCATATCGGGGTCATATCTGCTACCGATTGTGCATATCGGGGTCATATCTGCTACCGATTGTGCATATCGGGGTCATATCTGCTACCGATTGTGCATATCGGGGTCATATCTGCTACCGATTGTGCATATTGGGGTCATATCTGCTACGGATTGTGCATATTGGGGTCATTTCTGCTACGGATTGTGCATATTGGGGTCATATCTGCTACGGATTGTGCATATTGGGGTCATTTCTGCTACCGATTGTGCATATTGGGGTCAATTCTGCTACCGATTGTGCATATTGGGGTCAATTCTGCTACCGATTGTGCATATTGGGGTCATATCTGCTACCGATTGTGCATATTGGGGTCATATCTGCTAGTGATTGTGCATATTGGGGTCATATCTGCTACCGATTGTGCATATTGGGGCCATATCTGCTACCGATTGTGCATATCGGGGTCATATCTGCTACCGATTGTGCATATTGGGGTCATATCTGCTACCGATTGTGCATATCGGGGTCATATCTGCTACCGATTGTGCATATTGGGGTCATATCTGCTACCGATTGTGCATATTGGGGTTATATGTGCTACCGATTGTGCATATTGGGGTCATATCTGCTACCGATTGTGCATATTGGGGTCATATCTGCTACCGATTGTGCATATTGGGGTCATATCTGCTACGGATTGTGCATATTGGGGTCATATCTGCTACCGATTGTGCATATTGGGGCCATATCTGCTAACGATTGTGCATATTGGGGTTATTGAACATGTTTTTTGTTAAAATCTGCTCACATTACGTGTATTTTCTTGAGAAAACCTGCACAATTATGTGAATTTTCTGGGAAAAGGGTCACCAAAACTTGGGCCCTCTGTCTTTGCGTTGCACTTTTAAAGGGAACCCTAGGTGAGAATAATATTGCGGCTGCCATATTTATCTCCTTTTAAGTAATACCAGCTGCCTGGCTGCCGTGTTGGTCCTCTGCCTCTAATTCTTTCAACCATAGACCCTGAACAAGCATGCAGCAGGTCAGGGGTTTCTGACAATATTGTCAGAACTGACAAGATTAGCTGCATGCTTGTTTCTGGTGTAATTCAGTTCACTACTACAGCCAAATAGATCAGCAGGGCTGCCAGGCAACTAGAATTGTTTAAAAGGAAATAAATATGGCAGCCACCATATCACTCTCACCCTGGGTTCACTTTAAATTACAGTTAGCCCCGCCCTCATCCGGTCATGACCACGCCCATTTTTTCGCCGCGGTGCACTTCGCGCGCCGCAGGTTGTAGCCACACCCATTTTTTGCCGCGGCGCGCAGGTGGTCAGCTCCCCCGGAAATTGGTCCAGCACCTGCATAGCACCCCCTAAAAAAAATTCCTGGAGCCGCCACTGGTTCCAGACCAGTGCTGTCCAGGATAGCATGCTGCACGCATTTTTTACCCAAACGCATTGCTGTCCCATTCATTCCAGTGAATGGGATCAGCCACGCAACACATACAAACGCGGATGGCATGCATTCATATGCGTTGCGTTCCAAACGCACGGCTGTCCGCGTTTGCTAATGTGAACTTAGCCTAAGAGATTATATTACCTATCTATTTTAATTAACATAACTAATGTAACCTAATGACAGTATGTTTGTTTAGGCTGAAGTTCCCCTTTAAAGTGAACCTTAAGTGTCCCAAAAAAAATGAGTTTTACTCACCTGGGGCTTACCTCAGCCCCCTGCAGCTGATCGGTGCCCACGTAGAGTCGCTCTGATGCTCCGGGTCCCGCTGGCGGCCACTTCCGGTTTCGCCGTCAGGACCCGTCAGGCTGGGGAACGCGGCTGATACTACACGTTCCCAGCCAAAATAGCACCCCTATGCGGCCATATGTCTTCATACGGGTGCCTATGCGGACATATGGCCGCATAGGGGTGCTATTTTGGCTGGGAACGTGTAGTATCAGCCGCGTTCCCCAGCCTGACGGGTCCTGACGGCGAAACCGGAAGTGGCCGCCAGCGGGACCCGGAGCATCAGAGCGACTCGTCGTGGGCACCGATCAGCTGCAGGGGGCTGAGGTAAGCCCCAGGTGAGTAAAACTCATTTTTTTTGGGACACTTAAGGTTCACTTTAAGCAATACCAGTTGCCTGGCAGCCCTGCTGGTCCTCTGCCTCTAGTACTTTTAGCCATAAACCCTGAACAAGCATGCAGCAGATCAGGTGTTTCTGACATTATTGTCAGATCTGACAAGATTAGCTGCATGCTTGTTTCTGGTGTTATTCAGACACTACTGCAGCCAGAGATCAGCAGGGTTGCTAGGCAACTGGTATTGCTTAAAAGGAAACAAATATGGCAGCCTCCATATTCCTCTCACTTCCGTTGTCCTTTAAGCCTTCCAGTAGAGATGGGTATCTCTGATATGCAATGGTATTACCCCTCTGTAATGTAAGGCCTCTGTTATCTGATGGATAGGAATATATATTTATATATACTGGGATCCTCCTTACTCCTGACACCTCCAGCCGTTTCTGTCCCCTGCCACGTTAGTTTATAACAGATGTGATTGGCAGATCGGATCCATACCGTGTACACACAGCATATGTGGCGTATCTGAAGAGTAACGCCACGCCTCAGTTCTCCTGCCCCAGTTTCAGGTCACATCTGCTCATTTGTGTAATTATCATCACATTTCTCACAGTTTGTCGCGGCTCACTGCGAATGAGATGTGACTGCTTTGTTGTGCGATCACAGCGACATTCATCATCGGGATAATAACGCCGCGTCATGAGGGCGGCAGGAAAACAACAGCCATTGTGGGACGTTCTCCTCCTAGAGTCTGATTCATCGTTTTATAACCGCCGGTCCCGTATCGTCGTAAGAATCCCTCCCGTTATCGACCAGCTATAAACGCTCATCCGACCGGCACATCGGAAATTACACACAAATGCAAACTTATTTCTGGCACATCTTTATAACTTTGGTTAGTGAATAGTTCCCCCAAGATAATAAAATAGGAAGAAATCTAAAGGTGGCCATACACTAACAGATGAGCACCAGATTCAACCATCAGAATCTGATCTGAGAGGGATAGAATCCTTCCACACACTGTACACAGATTTTCAATCGATTTCAGCATAAAATCTACTCTATATCTGTGAAGCAGCCTCTGCCTGCCACCCCACCCCCCAGGTCTCTCCCATCTATGTCCCCCCCCTACCCCCTGGCCAGTGTTGGCAGCAGAGCTTACACTCACACAAACGCTAAAGACCGAACCGAACATACACGTCAGGCCTCTAGTGCTTGTTACGGGACACAAGCAATATAGAGAACAGGAAGGGAGGAACGTGCTGGAGAGTAAACAATGGTGGCCTCCAATACCTCCAGGCAGTCATAGGTGACCCTAATATCAGCCAGCAGTCATAGGTGAACCCCAATATCAGCCAGCAGTCATAGGTGACCCCAATATCAGCCAGCAGTCATAGGTGTCCCCCAGTATCAGCCAGCAGTCATAGGTGTCCCCCAATATCAGCCAGCAGTCATAGGTGTCCCCCAATATCAGCCAGCAGTCATAGGTGTCCCCCAATATCAGCCAGCAGTCATAGGTGACCCCCAATATCAGCCAGCAGTCATAGGTGTCCCCCAATATCAGCCAGCAGTCATAGGTGTCCCCCAATATCAGCCAGCAGTCATAGGTGTCCCCCAGTATCAGCCAGCAGTCATAGGTGTCCCCCAATATCAGCCAGCAGTCATAGGTGTCCCCCAGTATCAGCCAGCAGTCATAGGTGTTCCCCAATATCTGCCAGCAGCCATAGGTGACCCCCAATATCATCCAGCAGTCACGGGACACAAGCAATATAGAGAACAGGAAGGGAGGAACGTGCTGGAGAGTAAACAATGGTGGCCTCCAATACCTCCAGGCAGTCATAGGTGACCCTAATATCAGCCAGCAGTCATAGGTGAACCCCAATATCAGCCAGCAGTCATAGGTGACCCCAATATCAGCCAGCAGTCATAGGTGTCCCCCAGTATCAGCCAGCAGTCATAGGTGTCCCCCAATATCAGCCAGCAGTCATAGGTGTCCCCCAATATCAGCCAGCAGTCATAGGTGTCCCCCAATATCAGCCAGCAGTCATAGGTGTCCCCCAATATCAGCCAGCAGTCATAGGTGTCCCCCAATATCAGCCAGCAGTCATAGGTGACCCCCAATATCAGCCAGCAGTCATAGGTGTCCCCCAATATCAGCCAGCAGTCATAGGTGTCCCCCAATATCAGCCAGCAGTCATAGGTGTCCCCCAATATCAGCCAGCAGTCATAGGTGTCCCCCAATATCAGCCAGCAGTCATAGGTGACCCCCAATATCAGCCAGCAGTCATAGGTGTCCCCCAATATCAGCCAGCAGTCATAGGTGTCCCCCAATATCAGCCAGCAGTCATAGGTGACCCCCAATATCAGCCAGCAGTCATAGGTGTCCCCCAATATCAGCCAGCAGTCATAGGTGTCCCCCAGTATCAGCCAGCAGTCATAGGTGTCCCCCAGTATCAGCCAGCAGTCATAGGTGACCCCCAATATCACCAGCAGTCATAGGTGACCCCCAATATCTGCCAGCAGTCATCGGTGACCCCCAATATCAGCCAGCAGTCATAGGTGTCCCCCAATATCAGCCAGCAGTCATAGGTGTCCCCCAGTATCAGCCAGCAGTCATAGGTGTCCCCCAATATCAGCCAGCAGTCATAGGTGTCCCCCAATATCAGCCAGCAGTCATAGGTGTCCCCCAATATCAGCCAGCAGTCATAGGTGTCCCCCAGTATCAGCCAGCAGTCATAGGTGTCCCCCAGTATCAGCCAGCAGTCATAGGTGTCCCCCAATATCAGCCAGCAGTCATAGGTGACCCCAAATATCAGCCAGCAGTCATAGGTGTCCCCCAGTATCAGCCAGCAGTCATAGGTGACCCCCAATATCACCAGCAGTCATAGGTGACCCCCAATATCTGCCAGCAGTCATCGGTGACCCCAAATATCAGCCAGCAGTCATAGGTGTCCCCCAGTATCAGCCAGCAGTCATAGGTGTTCCCCAATATCTGCCAGCAGCCATAGGTGACCCCCAATATCATCCAGCAGTCATAGGTGTCCCCCAATATCAGCCAGCAGTCATAGGTGTCCCCCAGTATCAGCCAGCAGTCATAGGTGTCCCCCAATATCAGCCAGCAGTCATAGGTGTCCCCCAGTATCAGCCAGCAGTCATAGGTGTCCCCCAGTATCAGCCAGCAGTCATAGGTGTCCCCCAATATCAGCCAGCAGTCATAGGTGTCCCCCAGTATCAGCCAGCAGTCATAGGTGTCCCCCAATATCAGCCAGCAGTCATAGGTGTCCCCCAATATCAGCCAGCAGTCATAGGTGTCCCCCAATATCAGCCAGCAGTCATAGGTGTCCCCCAGTATCAGCCAGCAGTCATAGGTGTCCCCCAGTATCAGCCAGCAGTCATAGGTGTCCCCCAATATCAGCCAGCAGTCATAGGTGACCCCAAATATCAGCCAGCAGTCATAGGTGTCCCCCAGTATCAGCCAGCAGTCATAGGTGACCCCCAATATCACCAGCAGTCATAGGTGACCCCCAATATCTGCCAGCAGTCATCGGTGACCCCAAATATCAGCCAGCAGTCATAGGTGTCCCCCAGTATCAGCCAGCAGTCATAGGTGTTCCCCAATATCTGCCAGCAGCCATAGGTGACCCCCAATATCATCCAGCAGTCATAGGTGTCCCCCAATATCAGCCAGCAGTCATAGGTGTCCCCCAGTATCAGCCAGCAGTCATAGGTGTCCCCCAATATCAGCCAGCAGTCATAGGTGTCCCCCAGTATCAGCCAGCAGTCATAGGTGTCCCCCAGTATCAGCCAGCAGTCATAGGTGTCCCCCAATATCTCCCAGAAGTCATAGGTGACCCCCAATATCTGCCAGCAGTCATAGGTGTTCCCCAATATCTGCCAACAGCCATAGGTGTTCCCCAATATCAGCCAGCAGTCATAGGTGACCCCCAATATCATCCAGCAGTCATAGGTGTCCCCCAGTATCAGCCAGCAGTCATAGGTGACCTCCAATATCTGCCAGCAGTCATAGGTGACCCCCAATATCACCAGCAGTCATAGGTGTCCCCCAATATCAGCCAGCAGTCATAGGTGTCCCCCAATATCAGCCAGCAGTCATAGGTGTCCCCCAATATCAGCCAGCAGTCATAGGTGTCCCCCAGTATCAGCCAGCAGTCATAGGTGTCCCCCAATATCTCCCAGAAGTCATAGGTGACCCCAGTATTTCACAGCAGTTAAAGGTGACTTTCAACACTCATAGATGGCTCCCAAGTTATATGTCTATGTTTTTATTTTGACACAAAACACAGCCAAAGCTGTGCCTAGTATAACCCTCAGCCGGGGGCAGAAGCAATGCATGGCGACAGCAGGCAGCCTTTTCTTGTGCCCTGTAACATGTATCAGTGCCCAGGTAACAGCTTGGAGGGTATTTAGAGGCACTAATCCTGTAATGTTATTTCTGGCAATGTAATGGGACTTAATATATCACTAGTTACTATAAATAGAGATCACAGTAGTTAAAGAGATCATCAAATTGCTTCCCAGAGGGACGATATGGCAATTAGGCAGCATGTAGATAATCCCGTTTAATGTGGGATTCTGGGTAATATTATTTATCAGCTGGTCCTTTGGGCCGGAATTAACTCCGTCCTCCTCAGCACTGTGTCTTATAGCAGATCAGCATATTCTGTGTTTTAGGGCTCTGCATATTTCTGCACTTTCTTCTGTATGAATGTGAAGTTAGATGTGCATGTGGCTGTCTCTGCAATACTCACTGTGCCGGCAGGGAGCCTGAGCTGTGCATGTGGCTGTCTCTGCAGATACACTTAACCACCCTGGCGTTCTGATTAAATCGCCAGGGTGGCTGCGGGAGGGTTTTTTTTAAATAAAAAAAAAACTATTTCATGCAGCCAACTGAAAGTTGGCTGCATGAAAGCCCACTAGAGGGCGCTCCGGAGGCGATCTTCCGATCGCCTCCGGCGCCCAGAATAAACAAGGAAGGCCGCAATGAGCGGCCTTCCTTGTTTTGCTTATATCGTCGCCATAGCGACGAGCGGAGTGACGTCATCGACGTCAGCCGACGTCCTGACGTCAGCCGCCTCCGATCCAGCCCTTAGCGCTGGCCAGAACTTTTTGTTCCGGCTACGCTGGGCTCAGGCGGCTGGGGGGACCCTCTTTCGCCGCTGCTCGCGGCGGATCGCCGCAGAGCGGCGGCGATCAGGCAGCACACGCGGCTGGCAAAGTGCCGGCTGCGTGTGCTGCTTTTTATTTGATCAAAATCGGCCCAGCAGGGCCTGAGCGGCAGCCTCCGGCGGTGTTGGACGAGCTGAGCTCGTCCAGACCGCTCAGGTGGTTAATACTCACTGTGCCGGCAGGGAGCCTGAGCTGTGCATGTGGCTGTCTCTGCAGAAACACCCAGTACTCACTGTGCTGGGAGGAAGGCTGAGCTGTGCATGTGGCTGTCTCTGCAGATACACCCAATACTCACTGTGCTGGGAGGAAGGCTGAGCTGTGCATGTGGCTGTCTCTGCAGATACACCCACTATTTGGTTAAGCTTTCTTCATGGCCTCCTCCTGACCTGAGAAAGGAAGAAGCTCTATATGACAGCCAGGATAATAGGTGGAAAAGACAAAAACAGTGTCTGTGAGACGGGAAAGGGGTGTTGGGCGTTGTTAGGGGGTGTGGGGTGTTGTTAGGGGGTGTCAGGCGTTGTTAGGGGGCGACCACCAGCTGGAGCCGGAGGAGAATGCTCACCCTTTGGCTCTACACCTCCATTATCAGACAAACGTTCTGCGGGGGGAGCTGAGTCTATTCTCTGCTGAACAATACATCTTTGCCCTATTTCCCCAGAGTGGGCCGAGGGCCAAGAATGAGGCGGCCATTGCTGGTCTCGCCCCCGCCACACTGACACAGTGAAGTGGAATAATGGCTATTGACAGCTCCGAGAGTTACGTTTAATTGCTTCCCTCTGTGTAACTAGGTCTAAATAGCAGCCAGTGCTGCAGTTATTTCAGTGTTATAGAGAGAAACATCTGCTGAACCCGTCTGAGGATGCGGCCAGGAGAGCAGATAAAAGACTGAATAAAGCTAATGAGCTGTATTGATGGATATAAACACGGATTCTGCAGGTCTCAGAGTTCCGTAATGAGGTTGTTGTTCACAAGAGGGGGTTATATCACAACAGGAGGTTATAATGTCACAAGAGGATGTTATATCACACGAGGAGGTTCTAATATCACAATAATAACATCACACACTTGAGATAATAAGCTTCAGAAGACAGAGCTCTCTGTGACCGTCTGAGAGATCAGTGGCTCTTTTGCATAGATAACAACTGGAGTTTCTTAACTCTTCCTTTATTGGAAACCATTTAGACTCGTATCTCTTAGCAGTACTTAATCAAATCATTATATCATAAGATTTTCACTTCACATTCCCTTTAAGTGGTAAAATCGCTCTTAAAAATGCTAGCTTTTTCTAATCACAAGTGCCTTAGTGACTCTTTCAGGTGACTGTATATGAACAATCACATTGCAGACGTGCTGATGGGAAGAGGGGGTAATTGAACACTTTTTGCCTGTAGCGGTTACACTCTTCAACTCTGCAGAAGCCCCTCTCCCTGTTGCGGTTGCCCCTTCTGCTGAGGTCGTAGCTGTCTGTTCACTGTTATTTGTTTTCGGCCGTTGATGCTGCGTTGTCTAATGTTACTGTCTTTGCTATATGTAGTTTATTACTAATGATAATATTTGTGGTTACACGCTGGTGTCTTTCAGATCAGAGTTTATATGTTCTCCCTGTGTCTGTGTGGGTTTCCTCCGGGCACTCCAGTTTCCTCCCACATCCCAAAAACATACAGATAAGTTAATTTGCTTCCCCTAAATTGGCCCTAGACTACAATACATACACTACACGATACATACATAGACATAGGACTATGGTAGAGATCAGATTGTGAGCCCCTCTGAGGACAGTTAGTGACAAGACCATGCATACGCTGTACAGCGCTGCGTAATATGTCAGCGCTATATAAATACTTAAATAAATAAATTGTATATTACTTTCATGGTGCCCTGTTGTTGCCACACCCAATTCCCGGCATGACCCAGCCGTGGTTGGTGAAATAAAACCGATTCTGATTGTCGACACATGGCATTCTGTCGCCTGGTCACGGGCGCAGGTGAGCAGTATGACGCCTCACCCTAATGCTGCTGAAATATCGGGGGGCGTTTATTACTATTGCACCTTCAAATTGTCGCACCGCGGAGGTAGTAGCTATTCAGGGTCTGGCTATCGCTGTCACCCAAATGGCACTGTAAACAGCACTGCGCAGTCATAGAAGTAGTAACATTATGTTTGTGGCGGCGCCCAAGTCAGGCGCATCGCAGGGAAGAGCAGCGCCGAAATGACTTGTTCCGCTATTAGGGGCTCTCAATTTTATTTTTATCTTTCAAAAACTTTCTATGTGTAGTTATGTGTAGAGATCTGCCGGCTCTGTGATGAACTGATAAGCTGTTCATCCTGGTTTGTGGCGATATTCTCATTCCACTATATACAGTTTCCTGATCTGGCGAGCGGTTTTGCGGAGGGGCGGAGCTATGCAATCAGCGCAGCCTGGCTGTGTGATGTGATTTATGTTGTGGGAGGTTAAACTTTCCAGATCTGCTTCTATTATGGTCTGTTCTGTAATAAACTCAGGAAGTGGCCTGTCTGAGCCCCCCTAACTGCTAACATGTGGCCCCCCTAACTGCTAACATGCACCCCCTCCCCCTCCATGCACTTTGTACAAGCTCAGGGGGAGGGGAGGGGTTAATTATCCCCGAGCTGAAAACACATCTGTGTCCATTTACTGAATATATAATACGGATACATGAAAGCAACTCCTCCTCTATATTACTGCGGAGTGTGCGATTCTGGAGATCGTTTCACCATTGCCGAATGATTGGTTGTTTGTGCATCTAACCTTTCCGAATACCAGTGATCTGTGATGCACACCATAGTTCTCCACCATACTGTTCAATTTTGATTGGCCAATCACTGGCCAATGTTACCACGTCCCTGTAGTATGAGAGCGTGCCTGCACAATCTGCTCATAATATTCAAATTCAATTGGCTCTCATACTACATGGGAGGGGTAAAAATGCCCAGTGATTTACCAATCAAAATTGGATGTGTGTACACATCTTATGCACTCTAATCTGAAGTGAAAATAAACTTACGATATAATTTGTATGTGTAGTGCAGCTAAGAAAAAAAACATTATTAGCACAGATAGGAGTCTCATATTGTTTCTAGTACAGGAAGAGTTAAGAAACGTCAGTTGTTATCTATGCAAAAGAGCTGTGAGCTCTACGACTTTATAAAGTAGTGGACAGCGCTGTCTTTTGAAGCTTTTATCTCAACTGTCTCTCATTGTTTCTTCTTTGTTTATGTTTTTTCTGTAGAGAAAAGTTCAGAGGGTCACTAGCCTGCTCTGTGAAATCATTTAAAATGCTAAGTGTATTGTGGAAACTGCAATTATTAGAGAATGATGCAATGTTATAAAAAAAAGCTATATACCTGAAAATAAGAATATGGAACTATATTCTTTGCTTCTAATGTTCTATCAATTATCCGTATTACACAACCAATTAATTATATCATGAGGGTTTTTTTTGCTTCAAGGGGACCTGAACTCTTGCACAGGACACAAGGAAAACATAACAGAAATGCACCCTGTATGTATTTAAAGAGAGTTTAGACTGTGTAATTCCCTCTCATTTGTGTCTAATCACTAGTTGTAATGTGATCTCTCCCCTGTGTCACATGACTGCCATGGCAGAGATGGTAGAAAAGCCCATTTCAAAGCACAGGCTGTAAACAATATGTCTGCCTCCATGAATCAGGACGTAGAAACTGTGCCGATTTATTTTAGGATTTGTATCAGGTGTAACAAAGAAATGTTTCTTGTTAAAGGTGATTATGCTGTTGCTTATCTTTTAGAGCAGAGGAGGTCTGAGTTCAGGTCCACTTTAAGTGTCACTTTAATAGCTTGACTGCAGCAAACCGATGTAGGATTCCCTACAGCAGAACGCGCGTTCCGTATAACTCCGTGACTGCGTCCAACTGATGTGACCTGTTGGCTGATATTTGTTTCATTATAGCTGACATTTTATCTAGAGTTCTCCTTTAAGTGGCGTATAATTGCACAGTAACGGTTTAGCGTTCTGGGACGAGATCGTTCGCATCCGTAGTGAGCGGCGTCGCCGTAGATAGAGATTGATCATTGTAATGGGACGCAATAAAAGGACGAGGCAGACGAGTTATGGGCCTCAATTAGGCATTGCAGGGCCGTTAGTTAATGGTCGGTGACAGACGCGGCCGTTTGAGCGCGGTGCCAGTAAATCTGAGGCAGGGAAAGGAGAGCGCTGCATTATTTGTGCACAGACAGCACTTCCAGCAGCAGCTGTGACACTCGCTACACCAATAACAGTCTGCTGACACCAGGACGATCGTCTCCGCGCACCGCACGCCGCTCGCCGTCACCTGACGCCGTGATAGATTCGCTTGTTAGTAATGAAGGCTGATAACAGCAATACTGTGCTGAACGAACGATTTCTCATCCAGCCATCGCTGCTTAACACAAGACAGATACGCCGCGGCTTCTAATGCGATCGCTATTTCATCTCGAGCACCACCTTGTTTAACGCAGATCTATAACCTCCCTCTATTTATCTGGGCATAATCCTCCGAGGGCAGCCGGGCCTGGAACAGCAATCCAGGCACCCCCCGGGCACTGCGGGCGTCATGTGGGGCAGCTATGAACATGTGAGCTACTTCAGCCAATCCTCTGAGAGCAGCCGACCCTGGAGCAGCAATCCAGGCACCCCCCCGGGCACTGCGGGCGTCATGTGGGGCAGCTATGAGCATGTCAGCTACTTCAGCCAATCCTCTGAGGGCAGCCGGACCTGGTGCAGCAATCCAGGCACCCCCCGGGCACTGCCCGCGTCATGTGGGGCAGCTATGAACATGGGCTGTAAAGCCTGGTACACACTTTCTATTACGATTGTCCAATCACTGACTAATTTTACCACCACCATGTAGCATGAGGGTGAACAGACATTGAATACTATGAGCAGATTGTGTCAGGAAACCCTCATGCTAGATGGAGTTGGTAAAATTGGTCAGTGATTGGCCAATCATAATGGAAAGTGTACCAGGCTTTACTTCAGCCAGATGTCTGGGGTTGTGGATTTAAGCCTGGTACATGCATCCAATTTTGATTGGACAATCGTTAGCCAATGTTACCACCACCATGTAGTATGAGAGCTTCCCTACAAAATCTGTTCATAGCATTTAAAATCTGGAGGTGGTAAAATTGGCCAGTGATTGGCCAATCAAAATTGGATGTGTGTAGCAGGTAAGAGGAGGGACGGTGTAGTGAGGGCACGGATTGTCAATGAGATGCAAATTATTCTGGGTTGCATGCAAATTGTATGCAGTTTGAACTTGGGCTAGTAAAATGCCGTTCCTGATGATTCTGATCAGCCTGATTCCATCTCTATTGAGAAATATGGACGGTCAGCGAGATGCAAATGTTCTAATCTGCTGCGTTCCAATCCGCCGTCACGTGATTACAAACCCTTCCTCCTTCCGGGTTGAAGGAGGAAGTGTATAGTCACATGACGCACTTGGAACGCATCGTGGGAGGCGCCGAGGGACGGACCTAAAAAGTAGTCTGATGGGTAAGATTAACCACCCCTCGCCCACCCCGCACAGGTGATGCGCTTTGAGTCCTATGGGAGAAAAGCGCTTTACAAATGTTATTGTTTTGTATTGTATGTACGGTAATTACCTGGATGAAATCCGAATAAACCTATTCAGATTTCATCTGAATCCGTTTGTTTGAGCATCCCTGATTGTGGGTAACCACAGATGTTCACTTAAAGCTGAATTATTGTAAATTCCTTTTGTGTTAAAGGATACCTGAAGTGACATGTGACATGATGAGATAGACATGTGTATGTACAGTGCCAAGCACACAAATAACTAGGCTGTGTTCCTTTTTTTCTTTCTCTGCCTGAAAGAGTTAAATATCAGGTATGTAAGTGGCTGACTCAGTCCTGACTCAGACAGGAAGTGACTACAGTGTGACCCTCACTGATAAGAAATTTCCCTTTTTATCTCTTTCCTGCTCTTAGAAGCCATTTTCTGCTAGGAAAGTGTTTTATATTTGGAATTTCTTATCAGTGAGGGTCACACTGTGTCACTTCCTGTCTGAGTCAGCCACTTACATACCTGATATTTAACTCTTTCAGACAAAGAAAGTAAAAAAGGAACACAGCCTAGTTATTTGTGTGCTAGGCACTGTACATACCCATGTCTATCTCATCATGTCACATGTCACCTCGGTTGTCCTTTAAGAAGGCAAATCACACCAAGCATTGCTTCTTAGTAGGAGGGCTTTTCAGTCCTATACATTCTTAGTGGTTTCAGGTCACTCCGAGCTGCATGCTTACCATGTTCCCATGGATTTCACAAAGCAATTCTGTAAGCGCCTCCCATTGGATGATTACTGTGTGGATGGTTATGTTATATGAGGTACTGGATGACCAGGTTATTCCATCAGGCATATCTGACAACGGCAGAATACGTCTGACTCCTATTGTGAAAGAGCAGTTCAGGGAGCGCAAGGCATCATTGTCACACATGCATTGGCCACCACAGAGTCCAGACCTCAACCCCATTGAGAATCTTTGGGATGAGAAGAAGTTGCTCAGCTGTCCGACTCTCCCATCATCTCTACAAGATATTGGCGCAAAAATAAATGTGGCATTACAGAAGCTCATTGAAAGGATGTCACAGCGAATGCGTGTAGTGATCAAAGCTAAAGACCGTCCAAGGAAACGTTGTGTGTGATTGGGTCTGGACAGGCAGTGTATGCATTTCAAAAAAATCCAGTCTCTGGTCGTTGCTCCAGCTTTCATTGTTTTCATAGAATAATGTTTGCCTTTTCTATTATCACTTTCATAAGTAGATGATGGCAGATATAGAGTACTCTATCTGTACATAGATCTGTTGTAAATTCTCACCGTATTCCCAATAACAAGTTCCCGTTGTGTGCTGTGTGCTCTCAGCTCTGATCTGTCCAACCACGGAATGTCCCGTCACTGTTACCGTACATGGACTCTCTTCTCGTCAGATTAGCTCCATTACCTGACATTGATGTTGCTGCACCCCTCAGTGCCCATCTGCCAGTGCCAGCTTCTCCCCAGAGACCTCAATGCATCAGAGCAGCTTCCACCCCAGCCACCATCTGGCAGCTGCACCCCGATGTTCAGGATCTGATTGATATCTTACGCTTGGTGTCCTCAGCTTCCATATGTTCTCAGCAGCGGTTCCTCTTTGTCCTCACTGGAGTCTTCTAACTAAAGCTTCTCCGTAATCAGATCAACGAGAGAGAAACGAGGGAACAGCCTTTCTTCTGCTGGGTCACCAGAGAATGGAGGCGTCTCACAGCTTCTGTTATCCCATTACACAAAGCCGAGTCTCCCAGACGTTGGCCAACGTGTGACTCCAGACAAAGACCAACAATGGAATGTTCTTCCTACTTTAGCTACTCGGTCAGGAAAACATGGAATAGAGTTGGATTTTTCCGATAGTGTATTATATGTAGTACAGATATATAGCCAGATACCACAGGGCACCCTCACAGGTCTTGTGGAGTCCAGGCCTGACCACCAGGGGGAGCTGCACTGTATTATAGACTGATAATGTATTATAGATATATGGTCAGATACCACAGGACACCTTCATAGGTCTTGTGGAGTCCAGGCCTGACCACCAGGGGGAGCTGCACTATATTATAGGCTGATAGTGTATTATATGTATTATGGATATATAGTCACATACCACAGGACACCTTCATAGGTCTTGTGGAGTCCAGGCCTGACCACCAGGGGGAGCTGCACTATATTATAGGCTGATTGTGTATTATATGTATTATAGATATATAGCCAGATACCACAGGACACCTTCACAGGTCTTGTGGAGTCCAGGCCTGACCACCAGGGGGAGCCGCACTATATTATAGGCTGATAGTGTATTATATGTATTATAGATATATAGTCAGATACCACAGGACACCTTCACAGGTCTTGTGGAGTCCAGGCCTGACCACCAGGGGGAGCTGCATTATATTATAGCCTGATCGTGTATTATATGTATTATAGATATATAGTCAGATACCACAGGGCACCTTCACAGGTCTTGTGGAGTCCAGGCCTCACCACCAGGGGGAGCTGCACTATATAATAGGCTGATCGTGTATTATATGTATTATAGATATATAGCCAGAGAGCACAGGGCAATCTCATATTACTTGTGAGGTCTGGACCTCGATCGGCCAGATAAGGAGGATCTGCAGAATATGAGGCTGTTGGGTTAAATATTTTGGCTGATTGATGCTATATATATCATTTTTTTGGCCTATATTCTCTGCTCTCTCTCTGATGTTTGTATGTTGTGCGTATCTTTGATTGGAATAACTGTGCTGATTTCTATCTCCTTTTATCAATATCTTATGCAGTGTAGGTGTGCTGATAATATCCATAATTCTGTATTCTGAGACCTCTATAAATAGAGCGATTTACATAATTTATAAGCGATATATGTCAGGGCTGCCTTCTGAAAACATCGCTGCTGTGATTAAACACAAAAGTCATTAATGTGGCAATATCAACTGACTTAATGGAAAAATATCAGGGATTAATACGGCGAACGCTAATTAAAAATACGCCGGACAGAAAATCGTGCAGCCGGTATTAACATCGGCATTCTAATCAGATTCAGAACCTGTAATTATCTCCAATGTGACCCCCCTATAAATCGTCCCCCAGCGGCGCCCGCGTGTCGTACATGATAACTCGCAGAATTCCCTGCGCACGTTCCACAGATGCGGACTATAGCAGGAGCACGGCAGAACTCCACGCACACTTTTCAGAGCCGCCGACTATTGGCCAATCTCATTCGAAAGTGTGTACCAGGCTTAAGTGACAAGAGGTGCGTTATAAAACAGACCAGTAATCCTACTGTATAGATTTATTACATCTGAATTATTTTTTTCTATGTAACCCCTCCTCACCCCTTGCTACCTAACGTTCTACCCTCTGGGACGATAGCGACATCCGATATATAAACACGGGTAACCTTCTCCCTTGGGGCTGGTTCACACGGGAGGTAAGTGTAACATATTGGCAGCCGATGAAAGCGTTGTTCGAAAGGGATCTGCCGCCGTTCCATTCAAGCGAGTGGAAGCGTTTTCGAAACGACGATGACATCGGTTGCTGTAGTTTGTGTAAACGTCACAGTACATCCTGTCATCTTGTCCTGGACGAGTTCACGTGGTTCTGTGTCCCCCTATGGGGCTCAAAATGCGGCAACGGACTGACAGGAACCGATGTTGGAGCTGTTCTGTGCAAAATCAGGCAAAGATTTAGCATCAGCAAAACGAGACCCACCAGCCATCTCACAAACGGAAATGTTATTGATTTACTTTAGTGAAGTGGAAGTTTGAGTTATTAACCCTTCCAGTACCTTCATACCATTTTTTTTTCTTATGGATTCTTATGCTGTGTTTAGTGTTTGAGAGCAGAGATTAAATTTCATTTTCTTACCACTTTAAAGAGGAACTCCAGTGAACATGTTTACTGTTGGCAGGTGATGTAGCTGCTGCATGGTTTTTGGCAGTTGGAAACAGCGATTTCCCAGAATGCAGCAAGGTTCACAGACAAGAAACTGCCACATACTTTTCTTGTTTCTTGTGGGAGGGGTTTCACCACAATATCAGCCATACAGCGCCCCCTGATGATCCGTTTGTGAAAAGGAATAGATTTCTCATGTAAAAGGGGGTATCAGCTACTGATTGGGATAAAGTTCAATTCTTGGTCAGAGTTTCTCTTTAAAGCCCGAGTAAATCAGAACTTGAACACAGGAAACTGTAATAACCTTCAGGTTGATAAGTGAAAAATGTATAGAAGCAACTGCTGGAGACAATACCGGCTTTATTGCCAAGAGGTGCTGATCATTGCAGTACAGCTTGATTCCTCTGCTCTGTGGATTCAAGTGTTGATTCAGCTGGTGGGTGGGTTCAACAGGTGTGACACAAAATGGCTATCATTCATAAAGCATTCCCGCATGCGGAAATACTGAAAAACAGCTGACCGAGCACATAGCAAAATGTCTATTCAATAAGGCTGTTTCCGCACAAAAAGCACAAATTACCGAGCAGAGCAATAAATTACCGCCTTGTGCAGTGATTATCTTAACAAATTTACTAAATGTGAATTCATAAAGATTAGAGCAAGCGGTATGAGGACAGGGATTTCCGCTCCCTTGGAAGTAGCGATAAGCATGCGGATAACATTTAAGTTCGTTGCGGCGTGCGTTCCGGCTGCGTTTCCACCTCGGCATGGCGTCTGTCCTCCTCCTAATATGGCCAGTGTTGCTTTCCCTGCTGCTCCGTTATGGTGGGGGGCGGAGTTTCGGCTCCACAGGCTTCCTGGCTGCTCCGCGATTGGTGTTCTCGGAGGAGGGGGCGGTTACTATGACGTCATCAGTGGCGTCTCATGGGGGTGGCATAAAGCCGAGCAAGTTTCATTCTGCGAGTGGCTGTCAGTTGTGCAGCTGCTCGCAAGCGGAGCTCCTGACGGAGAAAAGCATCCTTCACTGGATCAGTCCAGTTGGACAGGTATATTCTTAATTCTCTGGGCAGGAGAATATAAGAGGAAAAGGAGTGCTTCTACATTTTTTTCTCATTTCTGTTCTATTTTCACAGCTCTTACAAGCATCACCGCATCTCGTCACCTCAACCCAGGAGGACTTCCAGTTCTACAAAGCAATCTACTTCCCATACAGGGGATCACAGAAGCAGGTCCAGAGAAAGATCTAGGGACAGATCTAGGAACAAAACAAGACCTCATTCACAAGAAGCAAGTCACCAGCTATGCTGGGCATGTGCAAAACCGGTGATGAAAGGCAAATTGGTTTGCAAGCAATGCTTCGCAGAAATGCCCCGACAGCCGGATGAGGAACCTATGGACGTTACCAACATCATTAAACAGGTGGTAAAAGATTCAATGGCGGAATATGTGGCTTCTTTGCCTTCTCAACAGATTCTTCAACCCTCCCAACCGTTGCCTTCAACCTCATCTCAAGAAGAGGAAGATCTGGCTATCGGATTCGATTTCGCCCTGGTCCAGCCTTTCGTGAAGGCAGTACGAGAGGCCATAGAATGGGAGGAGGAGGATACTGACAATGATGCTAAGAAAGTCAACAAAAGGTACTATAAACACCTTAAAAAATCTGCAACTACTTTTCACTTAATGAAGGAAATTGAAGAAGTCATTCATGAAGAATGGCAGAAAATCGAGAAAAAAGTACCTCTAAGTAATCGTTTCTCAAAACTATATCCGTTGTCGGAGAAAGATGATCGGAGATCAATGGGGCAATCGAAAGGCCGATGTGGAGGTAATTTATCAGCAGCTTTTGGACAAAATACTTCCGAGAACTCAGAATACTGTTCTGGTACCCCCTCCAAATGAATCCTGGTCTGGTCCAATGTCACCTTCACTAAACAATGATGAAAACAATGGGCTGACCAGCTCGTTAGCTGTCCAGTGGCCCAATTGATCTGAGGAGAGTGAAGGTGCAACCATGGCATGCCCAGGATGACCGTGGAGGTAGTCATACGTAATACAAAAAACTGCAACTTTTCACCGTGCAATACCCCTATAGTAACTCCCACCTCTGGTGTTTGGGTCAAAGGATGGTTACGTTGCAGGGGGGAATCATCCACTGCCGTAACCTGGATGGGTGGCTTTACTGGAGTGAGAGGGATACCTAATTTTTTTGCAAACTCGTAATCCATAAAATTATCCGCTGAGCCTGAATCAACGAAGGCCTCAGTGACTTCAGATTGGTTCTCCCATGTAATCGTACAAGGAAGAAGCAGGCGTTTATCCTCAAAGGGTGAGAGTTGTACGCCTAGGGTATCACCCACAACTACACTTAGGCAAAAAGCGTTTCCCGACTTCCTGGGACAGGACCTAACTACATGACCCTTCTCTGCGCAATAAAGGCACAACCGCTCAGACATTCTACGTCTCCGCTCCACCTGGGAGAGTCTTGATCGGCCAATCTGCATTGGCTCAGGTGGAGATGAGACGGGAGGAGGTGGTGACTCTGGAGGTGCAGCGTAGGACAACATTTTGACATGATTTCTACCCCTAGTCTGCCTCTGATAGCGTAACCTGCGGTCAATACGGATGGCTGCTGAAATGGCCTCATCGACTGTTTTAGGTTCAGGCATCCGATAACCCAGATAAGAAGCAGTCCAAAAGGGCATACGTGTCCCACCTGGCTGAAACTGACCATCTCCTAAATTCTGCTGCATAATCCTCGACTGGACCCTTGCCCTGACGCAAAAGTTTAAGCTTCCGTTCAGAAGTCGAGGCAATGTCTGGGTCGTCGTATATTACGGCCATGGCTTTAAAAAATTCCTCTACTGAGGTAAGGGCTAAGTCTCCCGACGGTAAATTATACGCCCAGGTCTGACAGTCTCCTGATAACAAAGTTTTAATAAATGGGACCCTTTGGGTTTCAGTTCCTGAAGATCGGGGTCTCAACTCAAAATATGATAACACTCTACTCCTAAAATTTCGGAAGTCAGATCTGTGGCCAGAAAACGTTTCAGGTACAGGTAAACGTATATATCAGAACTAAGAGGGGATCCACCTCATCCACAGTCGTCTGGAGGGTTTGTAAAGACCCGGACAAAGAATCAATCAGTGTCCGGTGACTACCCAGCACTCGATTGATGTCGTCCACCGAAGTGGCAAGTGCCTCCAGACGGGCAGTGCGTTCGTCCATAGTATTTTTGGTCTGGCGTTCTGTAACGATCGGTGTAACACAGAGAGGATCTGATTACCGGTGATCTGCAGAATCACCGAGAATGCAGATATATACCAGATTATTGATGATCTGCAGTATCACCAATAATCAGATATATCTCTAACCTCTGGACACCTGAGTAGAGAGTGTTTGGTGTAACAGTAATACTTGAGTACAGCACCTGAGTAGCAGGTGCACGACAGATATGGAGCAGCACCTGAAGAGCAGGTGCACGACAGATATTGGACAGCACCTGTGGAGCAGGTGCACAACAGAGGACACCTGAGGAGCAGGTGTACAACAGATACAGTATGGTACCTGAGGGGCAGGTACACAACAATTACAGTACGGCACCTGTGGAGCAGGCGCACTACAGATATGGCGTGACACCTGAGGAGCAGGTGTACAATAGATATAGCGTGACACCTGAGGGGCAGGTGTACAGCAGATATAGCGTGACACCTGAGGGGCAGGTGTGCCGCAGGTATAACGTGACACCTGAGGAGCAGGTGTGCAGCAGGTATAGCGTGACACCTGAGGGGCAGGTGTACAACAGATATAGACATGAACTATCTCCTGACAGTGGAGATAGTTCTCGAGGTCAGACAGGCCAGGTCGGCAACTCAGGGACGGATCTAGCTGGGAGCAGACGGGTCTCTTGCCCCAGGCGCAGTTTGTTGAATTCTTAAAAAGGCGGCAAAATTTGGATGGGGAATGGTAGTTTAGGCACCAAAACCTGATCTTTAGGCACCAAAACCTGACCATTAGGCGCCAAAACTGGATGGGGAATGGCAGTTTAGGCGCCAAAACCTGACCTTTAGGCGCAAAAACCTGACCTTGCCCCAGGCGCAACTTGGTCTAGATCCGTCCCTGCGGCAACTAACAGACAGACAAAGTACAGAATCAGAAAGCTGATGCCAAGTCCAAGGGCGAGCAGGGTTTGGCAACAGAGTATCAGAGAAGCGAGGTACAGGATCAGAGTTCAGAAGAATAGTCAGGCTAGCAGAAGGTCATAACAGATAATAAAATTCAGTTAGTACTTTAAGCTATCAACAGAACTAGCTAAGTGTGGATTCCCAGCTCCTGCCGGTTCTGGCACACTTTAGGATCTGACTTAGGTCTGTGTGCTACCACGTTATGATCGCAACGCCAGACACCAGAGAAATGACCAGCATCCAGTATATATAGTGGAGCGCTCTCTGGCGCCGGCCCCTAAGTGCTGGACCAATGAAAGTTGTGGAAATTGTCAGCTAACCGACCTGGTCAGCTGACTCTTCTCTGGCTGTCATTTAAGCCCCGCCTCTCAGCGCGCGCGCGTCATCCTGAATCTGTGTGGACTACTGGTCTCAGCCACACCAGACACGCTTTGCACCGAATCCATAGAACCGAACGCGGGACCCGCCGCACTGCCCTGCAAGCAAGCGGCGTGTTCCCCGCACTCATCCACACTGTCAGCACCAATGTCATGCGAGTACTCTGCCGTGACCAACGCGGACTCCACCGCTCTGCTATTGCGGCATGCGGCGGTTTCTCCGCGTTGCGCCGCCATGTCAGACGCGGAAGTAGCCGCCTCTCTCTGAGTACTTGCGGCGGCTCTTCCGCGTTTCCTTACACCCCTGCAGCGGGGGACTTCGGAAGTCTTCGGGAGCACTTGGGCTCCCGAAGACAAGCCGCTCCTTACTGCACACGCGCGAGTGCATCATAGGCCCGCGCGAGTGCGTCATAGTGGGCACTCGTGCATGCGCAGTATGGAGCGGCCCTTCTTCGGGAGCCCGAGTGCTCCCGAAGACTTCCGAAGCGGCAGTATTTGACCAAACTGGTCGAATACTGCAACGGGGGATCGTGAGCGGGACCGGGCACCGGGAGAGGAGAGGGAAGTCTCATTAGGACCGAGCCTTCCCTCTCCTTAGGTGAGTATCTGACTTTTCTTTTTTTTAATCGGTACACATTGGCTTTAATGGCAGAGGCCTCAAATCTAGTACAGTCAGTCACTGGGAGACTGGGGTTTAAACTCTGAAAAGGGAGCCAGCCAAAAACAGCCAATCAGATTTGTTTAATTTCAATGGTAAAATGCAATTTATTGATGCCAAAGACCCCACAGCTCATAAACTTGGTCATTGAGTGATTGTGTGTCAAGGTTAGGAATAGTGGGAGGAGCCAAAAACAACTAACTTTTTACATGGGAAAATATAAACTGCAGCCATTCTTACACTGTTAATGGCCGGGTTCTCATACTTGACACAGTTGGTCACTGGTTGACTGCTATTAATATTCAGAAAAGTAGGTGGAGCCTACAAGAGCCAATCAAAATTCACTTATTGATTTTCAAGGGGAATATTGAAACTGCAGGCATTCTTACACTGTTAATGGCAGAGGCTTCAAACCTGCTACATTCGTTTGTTAAAGAGAACCTGAGGTCAGTTCTAACAATGCTAACAGCACACAGAGGCTGGGTCTGCATATACTGCTCAGCCTCTGTTGCTATCCCAATCCCCCCTAAGTTCCCACATCGCTCTGCTATGCCCCATAAATCATCAGCCGAGCTGTGCCAGCTGTTTACCTCTGTAAGAGTCAGTCTCGCTGCTCCCCCGCCTCCTCCATAGCTCCGGTCCCTGCCTGCGTCCCTGCGACGCCGGAGGTGACCGCTCAGGCCCCGCTGGGCCAATTTGAATATTTTTTTTTTTTTTAAACACGCAGCAAGCACTTTGCTTGCTGCGTGCCTTACCCGATTGCCACCGCCCGCCGCCGATCCGCCGCGATACAGCGCCCTCCCAGCCGAGACCCCGTGCGCTGCCTGGCCAATCAATGCCAGGCAGCCCTGAGGGGTGGATCGGGTCTCCCTGTGACGTCACGACATCGCCGACGATGACGTCACCTCTTAGCTCGTCCAGAACGCTAGGGAGTTTTTTAAGTGACTGTAGTTCAAATTCACTAAAGGGGCGGGGCCAAAAGCAGCCAAATTTCTTTTCTGGATAAACTGCTTCAATTAGCACAAATTTGATGCCAGGAACACAAAAGCTCATAAGCTGCCAAGGTTACAAAAAGTGGGCGGAGCCAAAACCAAATTTCACTGGGAAAATGTAAACTGCAGCCCTTCTTACACCGTTTATGGCAGGGTTCCCAAACTTTGCACAGCTGGTTACTGGGTGACTGAGATTAATATTCAGGAAAGTGGGTGGAGCCTAAAAAAGCCAATCAAAATTGACCTGTTGATTTTCAAGGGGAATATTAAAATTGCTGCCATTCTTGCACTGTTAATGGCACAAGCCTCAAACCTGGTACAGTTGGTCATTGGGTCACTGGGGTTCAAATTCAGAAAAGGGGACACAAACAGTCAGATTTGTTTCATTTCATGGGAAAATACAAACTGATGCCAAGGACCCCAAAGCTCACAAACTTGGTCATTGAGTGACTGTGTGTTCAGGTTACGAAAAGTGGGCGGAGCAAAAAACAAATTTCACTGGGAAATTGTAAACTTCAGCCATTCTTACACTGTTAATGGCAGGGTTCCCAAACTTCGCCCAGATGGTCACTGGGTGACTGAGAGTAATATTCAGGGAAGTGGGTGGAGCATATCAAAATTCACCTGTTGATTTTCAAGGGAAATATTTGAATTACTGCCATTTTTGCACTGTTAATAGCAGATGCCTCAAACCTGCTACAGTTGGTCATTGGGTGACTGGGGTTCAAATGCTGGAGAGGGGCGGAACCACAAGCAGTCAATCTTATTTGTTTAATTTCTATGGGAATATACAAATTATTGATGCCAAGGACCCCAAAGCTCAAAAACTTGGTCATTGAGTAATTGTGCGTTAGAGTTAGAAAAAGTGGGCGAAGCCTACACCAGCCAAATACATAAGCGGGCAACGCCGGGTCATCAGTGGGCGGAGACAAATACAAATTTCACTGGGAAAATGTAAACTGCAACCATTCTTACACTGTTAATGGCAGTGTTCTCAAACTTGCACAGTTGGTCACTGGGTGACTGGGATTAATATTCAGAAAAGTGGGTGGAGCCTACAAAAGTGAATAAAGCTTCACCTATTGCTTTTCAAGGGGAATATTTCATTGCTGCCATTCTTGCACTGTTAATGGCACAAGCCTCAAACCTGGTACAGTTAGTCATTGGGTGACTGGGGTTCAAATTCAGAAATGGGGGTATAGTCACAATCAGTTTTTTTTAATTTCTTTGCAAATTATTGATGCCAAAGACCGCAAAGCTCAAAAACTTGGTCAATGAGTAATTGTGTGTTAGGGTTAGAAAAAGTGGGCAGAGCCAACACCAGCCAAATACATACCCGGGCAACGCCGGGCAATCAGCTAGTAATGTGATAAAAAAATGAGGATTTCAGGATATAATTATTCAGGACAGAAACCAGGAATTGTCCCTGGAAATCACAGGCAGCTAGTAATTACTGGCAGGACAATCAGCCAATCACAATCCTCTCCCTGTGATGTCACCAGTGGGCGTAGCTCTCACACCCCCTGACTCCCCCCAGACATCTTTATACAACCTCCTCCGCATACATCTAACCCAGCATGGAGGGGCTCAGTGAAGGTGGCAGTGAAGGTGTGGAGGTGTCTGATGGGGTCACACAGGGCATAAAAGGAGATCTGCCCGGCCTCATAATCCAGATATATCCTGACTCTATCACTGGGGATCCCATCAGGTAACTGGATCACTTTCCTGTCATGTGTCACTGAGTACTGATTATACACCCTCTCCAAACCCCAGGACTTGTTATTACCTCCAATCACTGACTGACCTCCCCTCCTGGCTATACTGGGGTAACACATCCCGACTCTCCATATATCTGATCCCCCAACATCCACTTCCCAGTAATGTCGCCCTGAGGAGAAACTCCGGCTGCTCAACACCTGAGGCCTATCCCGAAATCTCTCTGGTGTTTCTGGGCGGTTCTGCCATGGTGACCAGGATGCAGTTTTCCTGTCATCTGATATATGTAGATTATTACCAGCTGTGTTTCCATCCAGTAATATGTCTGCAGGCTGTATATAGATCCCCCCAGTTACCCCAGACATGATCTCAGCCAGTCCTGTGTGTAATGTGTGTGAGATGCCGGCCACATCCAGATCCCCTCCATCATGGAGCTGCTTATCATGTCTGTCCTCCGTGTCACACAAGTCACCTGTGTCTGATTCCTGTAAGACAGTCAGTGGATCAGTCATGTGACACAGCTCCTCAATGTGACGCATCTTCCTGGACAGCTCCTCCTTCTTTATCTCCAGCTGTCTGATGATGTCATCATAGCATTGTACCCGCCTTGTGATGTCACTCAGGACTCTCCTCTCCAGCTCCTCCAGCCATCTCCTGAGGTCTCTGAACAGGGCAGTGACTCTCTCTGCTTCACCATCTGCTTTTTCTTGTGCTTTTCTCCTGAGTTCCTCCAGACTCTGGACTCTTTTCTCAGCCTCCTCTGTCTCTGCCATCAGTGTCTGCAGATAATTCCTCAGCTTCTCTTTCTTCTTCTCCGAGGCCTCCTGTAGTGTCTCCACCTGGTGTCCCCGATGTTCTCCATCCAGTCTGCAGGACACACAAACACATGAGGCATCCTCAGTGCAGTAATACTCCAGGATCTTCTTATGGACGGAGCATTTCCAGGTCTCCGGGGAGGTGGTGGGGTCACATAAGACGTGTTCTGGTGCCTTGCTGTGGACTCTCAGGTGTTTATCACACAGAGAAGCGTCACAGTGCAGACAGGACATAACAGCAGGTACAGGAGAGTCCACACAGTAAGTACAATGGACTCCGGCTTCCTCCTGATCTGGCTGAGTAGACAGGAAACGTTCTGCTATGTTCCTCAGAGCAATGCTCCTCTGTAGTCCAGGCCGCTCCTTGTACTTCTCTCTACATTCAGGACAGGAATAACCTGCAGACCCCTCCTGTGAGTCCAGCACACGATCAATACAGACCCGGCAGAAGTTGTGACCACATCTCAGCATTACAGGATCTGTATAAATGGCCAGACAGACGGAACACTCCAGCTCCTCGCTCAGAATAGCAGACGCCATCGCTGACAGCAGGAGAGGAAACAAAAGTGAAAGTCTCTGATTCTCGGAATCCAGAACAACCAGTTACTTATTATTTGCCTGGGGAGAGGTGACGTCACAGAGGCATACTGGATTACTCTCCCGCCGTACAGCACTAGCATCCTGGTCTAAACTAGGACATATGCCTCGATTCATCAAGTGTTACCGAACGCTTACCGAATGCTTTATTGAGCATTCGGTAATTTAGCGCAAGCATGTAGCAGAAGTTAGTATTCATGAATGACATTGCATGTCAATATCGTGTGTGCGGTGTTGTGCGGTAAATTTTCCGAAAGAAGTATTCAAGAAGCAGAAAGGGGGCATGTCAGGGCGGTAAATTACGAGTGCAATATCGCCCGCACTGCCCTGTCGTTATTTATGTTTCTGCTGTCGGTTTATTTAACAGGAATCTGAACTAAGTAAAATTATTTAAAATAAACACATGACGTAGCTGAAAATGAATATTACATCCTTACCTCACCATCAGTTCCTCTCAGAAGCTCACCATTTTCTTCTTACAGTGATCCCTTCCAGTTCTGACAATATTTTGTCAGAACTGAAATATACTAGTTGTTGTCAATTATATATCAGCTGCTTTCAGTAACAACTGAATGTGCAATGTAATATCCATGTTTCCCTATGGCTCCAGTGGGTGATATTACAGTGTAAGGCCCGGTTCACATTAGCGGTCGCCGTCCGGAATCGCCGTGCTGGAGCCGGACCGCATGCGGAACGGACGGAACGGACGCACGGCATAGCAATGAAAGTCTATGCGTCCGTTCACATGCGTCCGTTTCGCCCGGACCGGAGCCGGACCGGATCCGGACTCCGGCGTAAGACCCAACATGCGATATTTTTTGGTCCGGCTCCTCCGGCTGACGTATCCGGAGCGGAGCCGGACTGTTGCATCCGGCCAATAGAAACCAATGAGAACCGGAGAGCGCACAACACACTGGCCGTAAAAAACGGACGCTCCACCCCACCTCCAATGCTTCCTCCATGCTACAGCGGCCATCCTGGACGGGGACACATGGGCCCAGTGCCCACAGAGTGGAGCAGCAGCGACCTGGCGCTGGAGCTCCCTGGCAGCAACATGTCCGATACGTCTGATAACGAGGAGGTGAGGCCCTACAACGACCCCAGAGCTTCTGCCGACCTCCCAGACCCCAGGTATTATTTAATACAGCTTGATCTCAAACGGATCCGGACCGCAACCGTGTTCATACCGCACGGAAAACGGATGCAAACGGACCGGATCCGGACCTGATCCGGATAGGAACCGTACGGATTAGGTCCGGTCCGGATCCGGTGCGGTCCGGACATCTGTTCCGGTTTTTCCAAAACCGCAAGTGTGAACCGGGCCCAGTGTGCTGACCAGGAAGTTGTTCTGGGGTAATGGCCATTTTTTTTGAGGACATGTTTATGTTTATTTTCACTTTTCATTTTCAGTTCAGATTCTCTTTAACCGGTTCAGCGCCGCGGTCCGAAAATCTCATGCATCCGAGCAACGTTCACCTCCCATTCATTCGCCTATAACTTTATTGCTACTTATCACAATGAATTGATCTATAGCTTGTTTTTTCCGCCACCAATTAGGCTTTCTGTGGGTGATACATTTTGCTAAGAGCCACTTTACTGTAAATGCATTTTAACAGGAAGAATAAGAAAAAAACGGAAGAAATTCATTATTTCGCAGTTTTTGGCCATTATAGTTTGAAATTAATATACGCTACCGTAATTAAAACGCATGTATTTTATTTGCCCATCTGTCCCGGTTATTATACCATTTAAACGATGTCCCTATCACAATTTATGGTGCCGATATTTCATTTAGAAATAAAGGTGCATTTTTTCAATTTGCGTCCATCACTATTTATAAGCTTATAATTTTAAATAATATAATAACATATTCTCTTGACATGCATATTTAAAAAGTTCAGACCCTTGGGTAACTATTTATGTTGTTTTTGTTTTGTTTTTTAATTGTTTTTTTTTTTTTTTAAATAAAAAAAAGTGTATGTGGGTAATTTTTGGTGTGGGAGGGAAACTGCTAATTTTAAATGTAAAATAATGTTTTTTTTAAATCAAAAATGTATGTGGGTGCAGTTTACTATTTGGCCACAAGATGGCCACAGTGAAAAAAGTCCTAGATGCGAACCAGCTCGCATCTAGGAACTAAAATGCTGAGGAGTTGTTTCCTGGGGGCAGAAATACCGGGCTCTCTGGAGAGAAAGCGTCGGTATTTCTGCGGGGAAGTTAGATCGGTGATTGGGAATTATATTCCCATTCACTGATCGGGGGGCTAGCGGCGGGCAGCGGGAGCGCGCGCGGGGGCGCGCCCGATCGCGCGCATGAGCCGGCGGCAGCACCAGTGCCTATCTGGACGAGGAAGCTCGTCCAGATAGGCCGAACTGGTTAAATTGCCCACAATGCACTTTTCTTACCCACAATGCACTTTGAAAACTGCTTGTATTCGCTAAAAGATCGCTAGTGTTAATACTTCCTGCATGCTTACCGCATCATTACCGAACACTAGCAAACTGTTAACGAACAACTGCCGACAACTTAAAAAAAAAATGCTGAATACTACTAAGCATTCGGTAATTATCGCATGCGGTAAATTAATGAACAGCAATTTTTTACCGCAAACGGTTTGATGAATGGAGGCCATAGTCTGCATGGAGTTTGCATATTGTAGCACACAAAGACAGTCCAGGCACTGTGGCTTTAACTGCTTTATTTCTTGACTAAAACTGCAGAAGGAGACATATGACAGCTGTAGGCATAGTTCATATATACATCAAACCTGCAATGTTCAGTGCTGGTGGGGTGAATGGATGCCGGCAGTGATGCTCACTGGGAAGTCGTGATCACGGATTAGCCGTGGTCCATGAGCATTTTTCTAGTATTTGGAGATCTGAATCCGTGGCTATATTTGGAACCACGGAACACCGTCACGACAGGCCGTGGTTGAGTATAAATCCGGATCATTCACGCGAAAAGCCGTGGTTAGGTCGTGATTAGCGGAAGTAGTAGGAAGTGACTTCCCTGGGCCAATCAGAGACGCCCAGCCAGGCCCTAGCAACCAATCATAGGAGGGGAGGCTATGCCCTCCCCTCCTGTATATAAAGCGGCGGCCATGATGAAAAGCTCCGTCCTTGCTAGACTCTGGCACTGAGAGGATCATCTCCAGGCCATTGTTGCTTCAGCAAGACCGTTTTATAGTGAAAAACCCAGCGTTTTTACTCCTAACATTGCTCTGATACTGTACTTGTCAGTTGTATTTAGCTAGCTAGCCTGTTAGTGATTTAGTATTCAGTTATCTGTAGTCAGTGTAGTCATAGTGAGAGTGTACTGTTTACTGTGCTTAGTGCAGACTGACTATACTGCTGTATTACTGTACTTATCTAGCTCAGCCAGCCAACCAGTGATCAACTTCAGTTTCTGTCACTGGTCAGTCACTAGTCAGTGAGTGATATTGTACTGTTCTATTAGTGCAGTGCAGGCAGACTGCTGTCCATAACGTTTTGTGTTCTATATTATTTTACTGTATCACTTGTATTCAGCTCATAGCCAGTGATCAATGTCAGTTACTTGCAGTTACTGCCACTGGTCAGACACTAAATTTACTCAGTAACATTGTACTGTGCTAGTAGCATGCAGCCAGTTACTTTGTTGTGCACATAGTGTAGTCAGACCACAGCACTGTCCAGTGATTTTCGAGTTCTATTACCGTATTCAGTATTTGTGAATTGCACTGTCTGCGCATTTGTTTTTTTTGTTTTGTTTTGTTTGCTTTTTTTCTGAATAACCAACAAAAGCCCCCTGTTATATTCTGTCCATCTGTCCCCAGGCCCACACACAGGTATTTACTGTAAAAACCAGCAAACTTTATACACCTTGAAATATTTGTCATCCAATATGTCTGGCAGGGGTCGTGGGGGTGGCAGGAGAGGGAGTGCCATTGCCTCTGCCACTATGGAACTTCTCCTTTGCCAGGGAGAGGGCACTCAGCTGTACGGGGTCAGGGTGCAGCACATCCTGGGCCGAGTCAGCTGACACTGCTGTCACAATTTTTGAAAACTTCTTTGGGTCCCCGTGTTGTGTATTGTGGTTGAGCAGCTTGAACCTGACTGTGGTACTACCAGTGAGTTGTCATGGTCGTTCTGTGCTGCCACACTGACCGCTTAGTCCTCCTGCAGGATAAAAGTGGATAAAAACTTTAAAATTTGCTGGGAGGAAGTGGTGGACTTACCTCCATAAAGCAGACACGAAAGACTGTCTGAATAGTAGTCACATTTATTAATTAGTACCCCAAAACAGTGCAACGCGTTTCGCAGGCCCAGCCCGCTTCATCAGGCAATAAACATGAGGACAAGACAGAATTTCAGCCTGAGGCGCTACACCTGCTATTGCTGAAATTCTGTCTTGTCCCCATGTTTATTGCCTGATGAAGCGGGCTGGGCCTGCGAAACGCGTTGCACTGTTTTGGGGTACTAATTAATAAATGTGACTACTATTCAGACAGTCTTTCGTGTCTGCTTTATGGAGGTAAGTCCAGCACTTCCTCCCAGCAAGTTTTAAAGTTTTTATCCACTTTTATCCTGCTGGCGCCTCTGTTCTCCTACTGCTATACCGTGTCCACCCCTGGTGGAGGGGTGATCTACCCCCTTTCGCATCTACAGAGAGCGACTTCTTATCCCTGAGTGAGGACAGGTCTAATCTCCTCACCTGCCTATACAGTGGTTGCCTGTGTGGTAACCCATGTTTGTGAGTATATTTTTCTCACGATAACCTTTACTTCATTTATGCTTAACATACTACACTATATTGGGCTCTCGGTTTCTCTATGCTTAGTCCTCCTGACTCTCTACTTAATTCTGCGTTACTTATGCCAGGGTCCACTGACAACTCTGCTGTGTCATGTCATTGCTACCGCTGCAAGAAAAAAAAACCATTTACAAAAACGTCTCTGGGTGTTTTTGTGGCGCTGCGGCGCCCACTCATCCACCTCTGCTGGTACCACCACCGCCAGGTGCCATTGGGACTCCCCATTACCTCTGCGATTGCTTAAAGTGTATTTCCCTGTTTAAAGGATACCCAAAGTGACATGTGACATGATGAGATAGACATGGGTATGTACAGTGCCTGACACACTAATAACTAGGCTGTTCCCTTTTTTTTTTCTTTCTCTGCCTGAAAGAGTTAAATATCAGGTATGTCAGTGGCTGACTCAGTCCTGACTCAGACAGGAAGTGACTACAGTGTGACCCTCACTGATAAGAAATTCCAACTATAAACACTTTCCTAGCAGAAAATGGCTTCTGAGAGCAGGAAAGAGATAAAAAGGGGAATTTGTTATCAGTGAGGGTCACACTGTAGTCACTTCCTGTCTGAGTCAGGACTGAGTCAGCCACTTACATACCTGATATTTAACTCTTTCAGGCAGAGAAAGAAAGAAAGGAACACAGCCTAGTTATTAGTGTGCCAGGCACTGTACATACCCATGTCTATCTCATCATGTCACGTCACCTTTAAAAACAATTATTACCAATTTAATAGCCGCATTTCAAGTGTTGATTTCACTCTAAAATCCATTTTCTCAAAAACTAAAAGTTCTTTTTGAATTTTTTTAAGTTGTAGCCCCTTATCACCTTTATAATCCATGCAATTTTGGGGATTGTAGCATCTATGGGGGCTTTGCTATTAACGTTAAAAGAAAATCCGGATCCACGGCCGTGGATATTCGTGATTGACTCATTCACGGTGGAAATCCGATTCGTATCCGTGAGTCAGTTTCAAATCTGGATTGTTAATCACGACGGTTCCAGGTTTTTTTTAATCCACGCCCGTGGTAGTCTAATTGGAGGATGAGGAAATCCGGACTTACTCGAATCTGTGATTGGGAGATATTCGGGCATCACTAAATGCCGGTGACCAGGGGAGGAATATGTGGCACAACGACGTTTCTCGCTGGCGTGGCGCTTGTTCACATGTTCTGATCTTAAGCTTGTCTGGAACTACGCCGGCAGTATCTTCCACCCCTTTCACTGAATGCCGGGTATTTAGTTCTCTAGTGTACTTGAGTTTGCACATTGGCCTACTATAACAGAACTAGTGACCTTAGCCTGTTTAAAAACGTGCTAGGTCTGTCACTGCACATGCGCGCCCGTTGCCATGTAACTAAGCCCCTCTCCGGGACCGTCCGTAACATAAGTGTACACTGTGACTATAGACTATGACTATGGTAGGATTAGAGTGTGAGCTCCTCTGAGGACAGTCAGTGACATGACTGTGTATTCTGTAACTAGCCAACCCGCGTCGTAGCATACGCCGCATCTATCTATCTAATAGAGTACGTGCCTCAACCTTGAAGCAAGAAGAAGTAGGCTTTCCATGAGAAAATGTATGCGTGCTCAAACACCAAGTTTAACCCTAGCAAGTCTGGCTTTTCAAATCTGGCCTAATTGGCTATTCATGAGGCAATGCTCATGCAAATATGCATTTGCTTTCGCATGCCAAACTATGCAGGGTCCAAAAACCAATACCGCAAAGCGATCGCCCTGCGGGAATTAGTTCATGCTACATTAGCACTATCCAGGAGCGCCACGGGGAGGATTCCCAATGCCCCTATACAACCCGGGGGAACCACGGGGTCCCAGGCTCTCTCACTGCCTGGGAACCACAGCGGCACCCTGGAGGGGGAGGCTGGGTGGCGCAGCTGCCCCCCCCCAAGTGTGGTCAGCGCCGGGGAGAGCCAACTGCACCCACCTCCCAATATTAAAAACGGGCACTTACTTTAACATCCGTTGCGTTCTGCAACATGCACATTAACTTGGGGGCACCACATGAGAAAGGAGTGAAGCATGGGTCACCCCGAGCTTTAGAGCTCAGGGCTGGATCACATACAACACTCCGGGGGAGGGGGGAGGACAGGCGCAGACAACTCACTCCAGGGCTCACACCACCAGAGCAAGCCACCCACCACCTGCCTCCAAAGGATACAACTGCAAAAAATGCTTTCCATGAGAAAAATTTTGCGTGCTCAAACACCAAGTTTAACCCTAGCAAGTCTTGCTTTCCAAATCTGACCTAATTGGCTATTCATGAGGCAATGCTCATGCAAATAAGCATTTGCTTTCGCATTCCAAACTATGCAGGGTCAAAAAACCAATACCGCAAAGTGCTCTCTCGCTGCCTGGGAACCACAGCGGCACCCCGGAGTGGGAGGCTGGGTGGCGCAGCCGCCCCCCCTCCCTCCCCCCAAGCGTGGCCAGCGCTGGGGAGAGCCGTCCGCACCCACCTCCTAATATTAAAAACAGCCACTTACCTTAACGTCCATTGGGTTCTGCTACATGCGCATTAATTTTCTCATGGAAAGCATTTTGTGCAGTTTGTATCCTTTGGAGGCAGGTGGTGGATGGCTTGCTCCGGTGGTGTGAACCCTGGAGTGAGTGCGCCTGTCCTCCCCCCCCCCCCCCCTGGAGTGCTGTATGTGAGCCAGCCCTGAGCTCTAAAGCTCGGGGTGACCCATGCTTCTCTCCTTTCTCATGTGGTGCCCCCAAATTAATGCGCATGTAGCAGAACGCAATGGACGTTAAGGTAAGTGCCTGTTTTTAATATTGGGAGGTGGGTGCAGACGGCTCTCCCCAGCGCTGGCCACACTTGGGGGGGGGGGTCGTCCGCGCCACCCAGCCTCCCCCTCCGGGGTGCCGCTGTGGTTTCCAGGCAGTGAGAGAGCCTGGGACCCTGCGGTCCCCCCAGTTGTATAAAAAGGGGGCATTGGGAATCCTCCCCGTGGCGCTCCTGGAGGCCTGGAGCACACCAAAAACTGCTAGCAGATCCGCAAAATGCTAGCAGATTTTGAAACGCTTTTTCTTATTTTTCTGTAGCGTTTCAGCTAGCATTTTGCGGTTTTGTAAAGCGTTTTTGGTGTAGTAGATTTCATATATTGTTACAGTAAAGCTGTTACTGAACAGCTTCTGTAACAAAAACGCCTGCAAAACCGCTCTGAACTGCCGTTTTTCAGAGCGGTTTGCGTTTTTCCTATACTTTACATTGGAGGCAGAAACGCCTCCGCAATCCAAAAAATGCCTCACCTCGGGAGTATGCGTTTCAGCAAAACGCCTCCCGCTCTGGTGTGCACCAGCCCATTGAAATACATTACCCAAGCGTATCCGCAGCCGCAAGCGGATCGCAAAACGCTGCCGAACCGCTCTGGTGTGCACTAAGCCGGATAGTGCTAATGTAGCATGTAGCAGGGTGACTGCTTTGTGGTATTGGTTTGTGCATGCATTTGCATGAGCATTGCCTCATGAATAGCCAATTAGGCCAGATTTGCAATGTCAGACTTGCTAGGGTAAGGCCTCTTTTCCATGGACTGTTGATAGGCAGTGAAATGCCTCTCAAACTCTCACAACTGCTCACTGCTGCCTGGTAACTGCTTGCTGCTGCCTGGTAACTGCTTGCTGCTGCCTGGTAACTGCTTGCTGCTTCCTGGTAACTGTTTGCTGCTTCCTGGTTTGCTGCTTCCTGGTAACTGCTGGCTGCTGCCTGGTAACTGCTTGCTGATGCCTGGTAACTGCTTGTTGCTGCCTGGTATCTGCTCACTGCTGCCTGGTAACTGCTTGCTGAGCACACAGCTCAACAGTCCATGGAAAAGAGGCCTTAAACTTGGTGTTTGATCACGCATAAATTTTCTCATGCAAAGTACTTCTTCTTCTTGTTTGAAGGTTGAGGCACTAAAGGCTCATACACACATCAGACTATGGTCTTTGGAAAATGAAAGATCACAGACCAGTTTTACCCCCTTCCATGTAGTATGAGAGCCATACCTACACAGTCTATTCTATGGAGCTGCACTCCCCATCAGACAGAAATCTTACCCCCTTCCATGTAGTATGAGAGCCATACTCTACACAGTCTATTCTATGGAGCTGAACTCCACATCAGAAAAAAAACTTTGCAAGATGCTGCACACACAGATGCTGTACAGACACAAAAGATCAGTATCTGCAAAAGATCTGTTCCTGCCAAAAATCCAACCCTGCAAATTGCAATGATAGTCTATGAGATCTGCAGATCATCATACACACATGACTTAACTGACATTCATCTGCAGATCAGATCCACCAGGATGGATTTTCAGATCTGCAGATGATTGCTTGATCTGCAGATGAATGTCAGTTAAATCATGTGTGTATGATGATCTGCAGATCTCATAGACTATCATTGCAATTTGCAGGAATGGATTTTTGGCAGGAACAGATCTTTTGCAGATACTGATCTTTTGTGTCTGTACAGCATCTGTGTGTGCAGCATCTTGCAAAGTTTTTTTTCTGATGGGGAGTTCAGCTCCATAGAATAGACTGTGTAGGTATGGCTCTCATACTACATGGAAGGGGGTAAGATTTCTGTCTGATGGGGAGTGCAGCTCCATAGAATAGACTGTGAAGGTATGGCTCTCATACTACATGGAAGGGGGTAAAATACATAATAATAATATGGTAGGACATTAGACTATGACTATGGTAGGATTAGAGTGTGAGCTCCTCTGAGGACAGTCAGTGACATGACTATGTACTCTGTAAAGTGCTGCAGAAGATGTCAGTGCTATATAAATACATAATAATAATATGGTAGGACATTAGACTATGGCTATGGTAGGATTAGAGTGTGAGCTCCTCTAGGGACAGTCAGTGACATGACTATGTACTCTGTAATGTGCTGCAGGAGATGTCAGTGCTATATAAATACATAATAATAATATGGTAGGACATGAGACTATGACTATGGTAGGATTAGACTGTGAGCTCCTCTGAGGACAGTCAGTGACATGACTATGTACTCTGTAAAGTGCTTCAGGAGATGTCAGTGCTATATAAATACATAATAATAATATGGTAGGACATTAGACTATGACTATGGTAGGATTAGATTGTGAGCTCCTCTGAGGACAGTCAGTGACATGACTATGTACTCTGTAATGTGCTGCAGAAGATGTCAGTGCTATACAAATAAATAATAATAATATGGTAGGAGATTACACTATGACTATGGTAGGATTAGAGTGTGAGCTCCTCTGAGGACAGTCAGTGACATGACTATGTACTCTGTAAAGTGCTGCAGGAGATGCCAGTGCTTTATAAATACACTAGCTGATTGCCCGGCATTGCCCGGGTATGTATTTGGCTGGTGTCGGCTCCGCCCACTTTTTCTAACCCTAACAAACAATTACTCAATGACCAAGTTTGTGAGCTTTGGGGTCTTTAGCATCAATAATTTGTATATTCCCATAGAAATTAAATAAATCAGATTAATGGTTTGTGACTCCGCCCCTCTCCAGCGTTTGGACCCCAGTCATCCAATGACCAACTGTAGCTAGTTTGAGGCATCTGCTATTAGCAGTGTAAAAATGGCAGCAATTTAAATATTCCCCTTGAAAATCAGCAGGTGAATGTTGATTGGCTATAATAGGCTCCACCCACTTCCCTGAATATTAATCTCAGTCACTCAGTGACCATCTCTGGCTCTTCCCAACCTGGACACACAGTCACTCAATGACCAAGTATGTGAGCTTTCGGGTCCTTGGCATGAATAAAAACAAATCTGATTGGCTGTTTGTGGCTTCGCCCCTTTTTCTTAGTTTGAACCCCAGTGACCCAATGACCAACTGTACCAGGTTTGAGGCCTGTGTGATTAACAGTGCAAGAATGGCAGCAATTTTAAAATCAACAGGTGAATATTGATTGGCTATTATAGGCTTCACCCACTTCCCTGAATATTAATCGCAGTCACCCAGTAACAAACTGTGCAAAATTTGCGAACCCTGCCATTAAGAGTGAAGAAGGTGCTGCAGTTTATATTTTCCCGGTTTCCACTCCACCCAGTTTTTATAACCTTGACACACAGTAACTCAATGACCAAGTTTGTGAGCTTTCAAGTAGGCTCTTGTAGGCTCCACCTACTTTTCTGAATATTAATCCCAGTCACCCTGTAACCAACTGTGTCATGTTTGAGAATCCTGCCATTAACAGTGTAAGAATGGCTGCAGTTTATATTTTCCCATGTAAAAAGTTAGTTGTTTTTGGCTCGGCCCACTGTTCCTAACCTTGACATACAGTCACTCAATGACCAAGTTTATGCGCTTTGGGGCCCTTGGTATCAATAAGTTGAATTTTTCCATTGAAATTAAACAAATCTGATTTCCTGTTTGTGGCCAGCCCCCTTTTCAGAATTTAAACCCCAGTCTCCCAGTGACTGACTGTACCAGATTTGAGGCATCTGCCATTAAGAGTGTTAGAATGGCAGCAATGTAAATATTCCCCTTGAAAATCAATAGGTGAATTTTGATTGGCTGCTGTAGGCTCCACCCACTTTCCTGAATATTAATCCCAGTCATCCAGTGACAAACTGTGTCAAGTTTGAGAACCCTGCCAATAACAGAATGGCTGAAATCAATCTAACAAATCGGATAGGCTATTTGTGGCTCCACCCCCTTTACTGAATTTGGACCCCTGTCACCCAATGACTGACTGTATCAGGTTTGAGGCCTCTGCCATTAACAGTGTACGAATGGTAGCAATGAAAATATTACCCTTGAAAATCAATTGGTGAATTTTGATTGGCTGTTGTAGGCTCCACCCACTTTCTACATATTAATCCCAGTCACCCAGTGGCCACCTGTGTCAAGTTTGGGAACCCTGCCATTAATAGTGTAAGAATGGTTGCAGCTTATATTTTCCCATGTAAAAAATTTAGTTGTTGGAGCCTCCCACTTTTTCTAACCTTGACATACAGTCTTTCAATTACCAAGTTCATGAGCTTTGGGGTTCTTGGTATCAATCATTTGTATATTCCCATTGAAATCAATCAAATCTGATTGGCTGTTTGTGGCTCCACCCCCTTTCTGAATTTGAACCCCAGTCACCCAGTGACCAACTGTACCAGGTTTGAGGCACTTTCTATTAACAGCTATTAACAGTGTAAGAATAGTAGCAATTTAAATATTCCCATTGAAAAGCAACAGGTGAATTTTGATTGGTTGTTGTAGGCTCCACCCATTTTCCTGAATATTAATCCCAGTCACCCAGTGACCAACTGTGCAAACCTTGGGAACCCTGCCATTAACAGTGTAAGAATGGCTGCAGTTTATATTTCACCTTTGAAATTTGTTTTTTGCTTCGCCCACTTTTTTTGTATCCAGCAAAGAAATCTGATTGGCTTTTTGTGGCCCCGCCCCTTTAGTGAATTTGAACCCCAGTCACCTAATGACTGACTGTAGCAAGATTGAGGCCTTTGCCATTAACATAAGAATGGCAGCAGTTTACATTTTCCCCTTGAAAACCAATAGGTGAATTCTGATTGGCTGTTGTAGGCTCCACCCACTTTCCTGAATCTTAATCTCATTTGCCCAGTGACCAAGTGTGCCAAGTTTGAGAGCCCTGCGATTAACAGTCTAAGAATGGCTGCAATTTACATTTTCCCATTAAAAATTAATGGCTGAAATTTGATTGGCTGTCTTATGCTCCACCCACTTTTCCTGGATTTGTAACCTCAGTCACCAAGTGACCAACTGTGCCATGTGTGGGGACTCTGGCTTGATTACTGTGAGAATGACAGCCTTTTACATTTTTTCCATTGACATGAATGGGTGGAATCTGATGTGCTGTTTGTAGCTCCGCCCATGTGTGCAGGGGGGCCGCGAGACCCCCAGAACATATCACCCCAGGTAGTAAGGGATCTGTGTACCAAGTTTCATTCAAATCGGTCAAGCCGTTTTCGAGTGATCGTGGCACATACAGTACATACAGACCCACGCAAGCACACACACACACACATACATACATACACACACATACATACACACACAGATCCGATATTATTTATATATTATATATATAAATAATATATATTATACTAGCTGATGACCCGGCATTGCCCGGGTATGTATTTGGCTGGTGTTGGCTCCACCCACTTTCTAACCCTGACACACAAACACTCAGTGACCAAGTTTGTGAGCTTTGGCATCAATAATTTGGATATGCTCATAGAAATTAAATCAGATTGGCTGTTTGTGGCTCCGCCCCTCTCCAGCATTTGAACCCCAGTCACCCAATAATCAACTGTAGCAAGTTTAAGGCATCTGCTATTAACAGTGTAAAAATGTCAGCAATTTAAATATTCCCCTTGAAAATCAACAGGTGAATTTTGATCGGCTATTATAGGCTCCACCCACTTCCCTGAATATTAAAGCGGAATATAACCCTGCATTTCAACTTTGCTCTAAAACATTATTTACAGTATATTATATGCAACCAGCATTTTTTTTTTTACTAGACCAGCATTGGAAGGGTTACACAGAGCTTTAAAGTTCCTGGAGATTTCTGCAGACGCATCCGAAGCTGACATAGATACATTTTGTTTACATAAATGTATCTAAGTGTTGAATGTGACTCACTCTTTGGCTGCCCTCCAGCTCCTTCTCAGTCAGAGAGAGTGAGTCACATGCAACACTTATGCTACGTGCACACATGCGACAACGATCGACTAACGAACTTTTAATTGATGAAAGAACGACCTAAGTAAAGTTAGTTTTAAAATGTGTGTAACGATCTGATCGTTAGAACGAACGTTACATCACAGAAAGCACCTACTGCGCTTGCGCATAAAAATGAGAAGTTTCATGGAGAAATAGCAAAATGCGCATGTCAAGCCTAGTATGAACGATCGTTTCCAACGATGTACTACTTTTGCAAACGATCGTCGTTGGAAAAAATCCACCCAGACAGAACTTTCTTTTGTAGCGATTTGGCTCGTTCGTCGTTTGCCTTAATAGTCGGTGGTTCGTTTTTTGTAACGATCGTCATTGGTAAAGATCGGGGAACGATCGTTACAAACGACTATAGTCGCATGTGTGTGCGCACCTTTAGATACATTTATGTAAACAAAATGTATCTATGTCAGCTTCGGATGCGTCTGCAGAAATCGCCAGGAACTTTAAAGCTCTGTGTAACCCTTCCAATGCTGGTCTAGTAAAAAAAAAAAATGCTGGTTGCATATAATATACTGTAAATAATGTTTTAGGGCAAAGTTGAAATGCAGGGTTATATTCCGCTTTAATCTCAGTCACCCAGTGACCATCTGGGCAAAGTTTGAGATCCCTGCCATTAACAGTGTAAGAAGGACTGCAGTTTACACTTTCCCAGTGAAATTTGTTTTTGGCTCCGCCCACTTTTTGTAACCTGGACACACAGTCACTTAATGACCAAGTTTGTGAGCTTTGGGTCCTTGGTATCAATAATTTGTATTTTCCCAGTGAAATGAAACAAATGTGATTGGCTATTTGTGGCTCCGGCCCCCTTTTTTTTTAATTTTAACCCCAGTGACCCAATTACCGACTGTACCAGGTTTGAGTCTTGTGCCATTAACAGCGCAAGAATGGCAGTCATTTTAATATACCCCTTGAAAATCAACAGGTGAATTTTGATTGGCTTTTTTAGGCTCCACCCACTTTTCTGCATATTAATCCCAGTCACCCAGTGACCAGCTGTGCAAAGTCTGAGAACCCTGCCATTAACAGTTTAAGCAAAGCTGCAGTTTACATTTTCCCAGGGAAATTGTTTTTGATTCCACCCAATTTTTGTAACATTGACACACAATGACCAAGTTTGTGAACTTTGGGGTCCTTGGCATCAAAATTTGCGTAAATGGAAGCAGTTTATCCAGCAAAGAAACCTGATTGGCTGTTTGTGGCTCCGCCCCTTTAGTGAATTTGAACCCTCTAAATGACTGACTGTAGCAGGTTTGAGGCCTCTGCCATTAATAGTGTAAGAATGGCAGCAGTTTCAATATTCCCCTTAGATATCAATAGGTGAATTTTGATTGGCTGTTGTATGATCCACCTACTTTTCTGAATATTAATCCCAGTCACCCAGTGACCAAGTGTGTCAAGTATGAGAACCCTGCCATTAACAGTGTAAGAAAAGCTGCAATTTATATTTGCCCATGTAAAAAGTTAGTGGTTTTTGGCTCCGCCCACTGTTTGTAACCTTGACATACAGACACTCAATGACCAAGTTTATCAGCTTTGGGGTTCTTGGCATCAATAAGTTGTACTTTTCCATTGAAGTTAAACAAATCTGATTGGCTTTTTGTGGCCCGCCCCCTTTACAGAATGTAAACCCCAGTTTCCCAGTGACTGACTGCACCAGATTTGAGGCCTCTGCCATTAAGAGTGCATGAATGGCAGCAATGTAAATATTCCCCTTGAAAATCAATAGGTGAATTTTGATTGGCTGTTGTAGGCTCCACCCAGTTTCCTGAATATTAATCCCAGTCATCTAGTGACCTACTGTGTCAAGTTTTAGAACCCTGCCAATAACAGAATGGCTGAAATTAATCTAACAAATCTGATTGGCTGTTTGTGGCTCCACCCCTTTAGTGAATTTGGACCCCAGTCACCCAATGACTGACTGCATCAGGTTTGAGGTATAGGTAAATTTTGATTGGCTGTTGTGGGCACCTCCCACTTTCTAAATATTAATCCCAGTTACCCAGTGGCCAACATTTTCAAGTTTGGAAACCCTGCCATTAACAGTGTAAGAATGGCTGCAGTTTATATTTTCCCATGTAAAAAAATGTAGTTGTTGGCTCCGCCCACTATTTCTAACCTGGACATACAGTCACTTAATTATCAAGTTTATGAGCTTTGGAGTCCTTGGTATCAATAATTTGTATATTCCCATTGAAATTAAGCAAATTTGATTGGCTGTTTGTGGCTCCACCCCCTTTCTGAATGTGAACCTCAGTCATCCAGTGACCAACTGTACCAGGTTTGAAGCATCTGCTATTAACAATGTAAGAATGGCAGCAATTTTAATATTCCCCATGAAAATCAATAGGTGAATTTTGATTGGCTTTTGTAGGCTCCACCCACTTTTCTGAATCTTAATCCCAGTCACCCAGTGACCAAGTGTGTGAAGTTTGAGAACCCTGCCATTAACAGTCTAAGAATGGATGCAGTTTTCATTTTCCCATTTAAAATGAATGGCTGAAATTTGATTGGCTGTTTTATGCTCCACCCACTTTTCCTGGATTTGTAGCCTCAGTCACCAAGTGACCAACTGTGCCAAGTGTGGGGGACTCTGGCTTGATTACTGTGAGAATGGCAGCCTTTTACATTTTTCCCATTGACATGAATGGGTGGAATCTGATTTGCTGTTTGTAGCTCCGCCCAGGTGTGCAGGGGGGACGCGAGACCCCCCAGAACATATCATCCCAGGTAGTAAGGGATCTGTGTACCAAGTTTCGTTCAAATCGGTCAAGCCGTTTTCGCGTGATCGCGGCACATACATACATACACACACACACACACACACACACACACACACACACACACACACACACACACACACACACACACACACACACACACACACACACACACACACACACACACACACACATACACATACACACATACACACACACATACATACATACATACACACACACACACAGGCCCGGTGCACACCAAAAATCGCTAGCAGATCCGCAAAACGCTAGCGGCTTTGGAACCGTTTTTTCTTATTATTATGATGCGTTTTGCGGTTTTGTGTAGCGGTTTTGTGTAGCAGATTACACATTTGTTACAGTAAAAGCTGTTACTGAACAGCTTCTGTAACAAAAATGCCTGGAAAACCGCTCTGATGTAGCGTTTTTCAGAGCAGTTTGCGTTTTTCCTATACTTAACATTGAGGCAGAAACGCCTCCGAAATCCAAAAAATGCAGCCCGGAAGTTTGCGTTTCTGGAAAAAACGAGCCGCTCTGGTGTGCACCAGCCCATTCACTTTCATTAGCCAAGCAGATTTACAGGTGGATGCGGACGGCGGATCGCATCCAAATCCGCTCAGTGTGCACTGGGCCATACATCCGATTTTATATATATAGATAGGCTCACTATACACCAGCGGCTCTGTAACATGTATAAGCTATAGGATCACTATACACCAGCGGCTCTGTAACATGTATAAGCTATAGGCTCACTATACACCAGCGGCTCTGTAACATGTATAAGCTATAGGCTCACTATACACCAGCGGCCCTGTAACATGTATAAGCTATAGGCTCGCTATACACCAGCGGCTCTGTAACATGTATAAGCTATAGGCTCACTATACACCAGCGGCTCTGTAACATGTATAAGCTATAGGCTCACTATACACCAGCGGCCCTGTAACATGTATAAGCTATAGACTTGCTATACACCAGCGGCTCTGTAACATGTATAAGCTATAGGCTCACTATACACCAGCGGCTCTGTAACATGTATAAGCTATAGGCTCACTATACACCAGCGGCTCTGTAACATGTATAAGCTATAGGCTCACTATACACCAGCGGCTCTGTAACATGTATAAGCTATAGGCTCACTATACACCAGCACTTCTGGAACATGTATAAGCTATAGGCTTGCTAGACACCAGCGTTTCTGTAAGCCAGCATCTATTCAGTAAGGAGTTTCTTGGGCAAGTCTCCTTAACACTGCTACTGCCTACTGAGTGTGCTCTAGTAGCTGCCTCGCAAGTGCTTTGAGTCCGACAGGAGAAAGGCGCTATACAAATACTGCAATTATTATTATTATTATTATTATTATTATTATTATTATGTATAAGCTATAGGCATGCTATACACCAGCAGTTCTGGAACATGTATAAGCTATAGGCTCGCTATACACCAGCGGCTCTGGAACATGTATAAGCTATAGGCTTGCTATACACCAGTGGTTCAGGATGTAAGCCTGGCTTCAGGGATATAAAGAGATGATTTGCATATACAGTAGTGGTGCATTGTGGGTAACCACAGATGTGCACTTAATGCTAAATTATCGCAAATACCTTCTGGTTTAAGAAGGGAAATCACACCAAGCATTGCTTCATTCCTAGTGGTTCTGGGTCACCCCGAGCTGCTCGGGTATTCATGTGGGGAATGGGAAAAAGGGGCGCCTGCCGCTAGTGGACAAAAAGGGCGCCGCCATTCACTCCCATAATAAATATCGTTTAATGGGCGGCGAACAGGAAAAAAGGGCGCCGGAGATTATTAACGTTTTACAAACGGCGCACGGAGAATTTTAATGTTTTTTAACTGTGCTTGTGGTGATTTAAGTTTAGAAAATGCGCCCGTCACGAATAACGTTTATAACAATACTAAACATATTTCTCGTATGTAACTAAAACATTATTTAAAGTATCCCTTACTGTTTGTTAAACATTATTATAGGTAACGTAAATTGCAATATATTTTTTATAGTCACTATTTGTAAAACATTATTATCCACACAATAAAATTATTTAAAATTGTATCCCTTAATGTTTGTAAAACATTTTTATATATATATTTTTTACAGTCACTATTTGAAAAACATTATTATCCACATAATAAAGCGATCAGTAAGGGGGCTGGTTAGGGTTAGGCACCACCAGGGGGGTGGTTAGGGTTAGGCACCACCAGGGGGGTGGTTAGGGTTAGGCACCACCAGGGGGGGTCTTGGGGTTAGGCACCACCAGGGGGGTGGTTAGGGTTAGGCACCACCAGGGGGGTGGTTAGGGTTAGGCACCACCAGGGGGGTGGTTAGGGTTAGGCACCACCGGGGGGGGTGGTTAGGGTTAGGCACCACCAGGGGGATGGTTAGGGTTAGGCAGGACTAGGGGGATGGTTAGGGTTAGGGTTAGGCACCACCAGGGGGGATCTTAGGGTTAGGCACCACCAGGGGGGGGGGGGGTTAGGGTTAGGCACCACTAGGGGGGTCTAGGGGTTAGGGATAGGTACAGGGAGGGTTCTGTGTGAGAGTAGGGATAGGTATAGTAACAGTACAATATACACCACCAGGGGGGTGGTTAGGGTTAGGCACCACCAGGGGGGTGGTTAGGGTTAGGCACCACCAGGGGGGTGGTTAGGGTTAGGCACCACCAGGTGGCCTAGGGGTTAGGGATAGGTACAGGGAGGGTTCTGTGTGAGAGTAGGGATAGGGATAGTTACAGTACAATATACACCACCAGGGGGGTGGTTAGGGTTAGGCACCACCAGGGGGGTGGTTAGGGTTAGGCACCACCAGGGGGGTGGATAGGGTTAGGCACCACCAGGGGGGCCTAGGGGTTAGGGATAGGTACAGGGAGGGTTCTGTGTGAGAGTAGGGTCAGGTATAGCTTTATTAAAATTTTAGTTTATTTAAAATTTTTTAAAACATTACTGTATTTTTCGGACTATAACACACTCCAGACCATAAGACCACTTAGTTTTAGAGGACAAAAACCAGGGGCAGGGCCGGATTTCTGGAAAGGCCAGGAAGGCCACGGCCTAGGGCGATAAAATTAGATAAGATAAGAAGGGCGGCATGACTTGAAGAGAGAAGAGGTCATATGTCAAAGTAAATCACCTCTTCTGGTCCCGCAGCGCAGCCAGGCAGCGCCCTGCTCTGCACTAATAGCTGAATTCCACAGTTCCCCAAACCCTGCTTTTCTCTCTCTCACTTCTTGATGTGTTATAACAATCATTCTTCTGTATGATGGACATACAAGTGGATGTGAGAAATAAAAGGGATTTACATTACAAAGCAGATAGAACTAAGTTCCGCTGAGTTTTAATGCAGGCATTTACAAACATCACTGAGCTCTGCTAGTTTCTTTTACAGCTTTGACACTGACCCCAGCAGTTGTTAATTAATGTATCTAATCCTAATTTATGACTGTTTTTCTTAGCTAGCAGTGGTCTCTTCTTCCTTAGGCCCCGTTCACACTTGCGTTTTGGCATGCAAACGGACCGGATCCGGATCAGAACCGTACGGTTCCGATCCAGATCCGATCCGGATCCAGTCCGTTTGCATCAGGCATGCATCAGGCTGCCATCCGGATCCGTGTGGTAAAAATAGCAAATAAAGTATTAAAATTGTTGGGGTCAGCAGAAGGTGCACCTGTAGAATCAGGTCCTCTGCTGTGTAGGGCCTCACCTCCACCTCCGACATACTGCCAAACAGCTCCAGCACGTTAGTCACTGCTGCTCCACTCCAGACATGCTGGGCCCATGTGTCCCCATCCAAAATGGCCGCTAGAATACGCATAGGAAGTGGGGTAGAACGTAAGGTGTTTGTATCCAGTGTGTTCTGTGCTTTCCGTTCCCCATAGGTTTCTATTTCCGGATGGTGCAGTCAGGCTCCGGTCCGGGTGCGTCGGCCGGATGATCCGGACCCGAAAAATAGCGCATGTTGGAAAAGTGTCCGGAGTCCGGATCCGATCCGGCTCCGTTCTGTACGGAACGTACGCATGTGAACGACCGCATAGACTTTGCATTGCTATGCAGAACGTACGTTCCGTTTGTACAGTATACGGTCCGGATCCGATCAGGCGAATCCGGACAGCGAACGCTAATGTGAACCAGGCCTTAGTTAACTCTTTCCTGACTCATTTTCTGTCCTCCAGCTCCTACCATCTATGAGACCTGCAAGAATAAAAATGCTGTTTTCTTCCCTTTCATTGCTAAACTGTCATTTTAAAGGACACCTTTTTTTAAAATCTGAATAGCACTATCTGAGCAAACTCGGATTTCCCATCTGAGAGAGAGAGCATTTTTTTTTTTGAGGGGGGATTTTAAGTCCCCACATCATTAAAAAAAATGATGCTACATGCCTCATTTACCCTAAAAAACGTTTTAAAGGCAATTTAAAACCCACTTCCGGTTTTCTACCCGGATATCCGAATCCGGGCGGATATCTGGGATACTGGGTTCGGATATCCGATTCGGGTTCCAAAATTTCAAACTCGGATATCCGATTCGGATTGGATATCTAGGTATCTGGATCCGAATTCAATCCGGATTTTGAAAAGGGGTATCCGAGCAGCACTGCACCTGAGCTGTTACTACCTCTATGCTAGTGTGTATGGTTTGGCATCCTTCTCCTTTCCTGTAGCAGTGGAGCATTGTACCATTTTAGCCATCAGTGAAAGCAGAGAGTGTTGAATCAGGATGATACCATTTATTGGCTTCGAAGAAAAAGAGTAAGCTTTCTGCTAATAAGCCTTCTTCAGACTTTGTCCCCGTATACTGTCAGTATGTTAGAGCACACCACCATATGTACATTCAAAAGAGATGCATAGATTTTTCAGCAAATATAAATAAATGTCATTCAGATGCTTTAAAGTGGAGCTGAACTCTTGCACAGGACAGAAGGGAAACAGAGATATGTACCCTGTATGTATTTAGAGATCCTGTCTAATTCCCCCTCCTCTGTGTCACAAGTTGTAATTTGATCTCTACACTGTGTCACCTGACTGCCACAACATCTAAGCTCATTTCAAAGCACAGGGTGTTAATGATATGTCTGCTTCCATAAAAGCAGGAAGTAGACACACTGCAGATTTATTGCAGGATTTATATCAGCTGTAACAAAGAAATGTTTTTATTTAAAGGTTATGTTGTTGTGTATCTTTTAAAGCAGAGAGGAAGTTCTGAGTTCAGGTCCACTCTAATTACAACAGAACAGCCAAAGTGGGTCCTGACAGGATGTTTTCTACTTACCTGTTCTCTGTTTTGGATGGGCTTCTCTCCATTGCACTGCCCTGCCACCTGTCTGTGGCTCCGACTGCAGCCAGTGGCACAGAGGACAAAGAAGCAGCGCATGCTCTGGCCACTCGCGCTCCCTGTCACCTGTCTGTGGCTCTGACTGCAGCCAGTCGCACAGAGGACAAAGAAGCAGCGCATGCTCTGGCCACTCACACTGCCCTGCCACCTGTCTGTGGCTCTGACTGCAGCCAGTCGCACAGAGGACAAAGAAGCAGCGCATGCTCTGGCCACTCGCGCTCCCTGTCACCTGTCTGTGGCGCTGACTGCAGCCAGTCTCACAGAGGACAAAGAAGCAGCGCATGCTCTGGCCACTCGCGCTCCCTGTCACCTGTTTGTGGCTCTGACTGCAGCCAGTCGCACAGAGGATAAAGAAGCAGCGCATGCTCTGGCCACTCGCGCTCCCTGTCACCTGTCTGTGGCTCTGACTGCAGCCAGTCGCACAGAGGACAAAGAAGCAGCGCATGCTCTGGCCACTCGCGCTCCCTGTCACCTGTATGTGGCTCTGAATGCAGCCAGTCGCACAGAGGACAAAGAAGCAGCGCATGCTCTGGCCACTCGCACTCCCTGTCACCTGTCTGTGGCTATGACTGCAGCCAGTCACACAGAGGACAAAGAAGCAGCGCATGCTCTGGCCACTCGCACTCCCTGTCACCTGTCTGTGGCTATGACTGCAGCCAGTCGCACAGAGGACACAGAAGCAGCGCATGCTCTGGCCACTCGCGCTCCCTGCCACCTGTATGTGGCTCTGACTGCAGCCAGTCTCACAGAGGACAAAGAAGCAGCGCATGCTCTGGCCACTCGCGCTCCCTGCCACCTGTCTGTGGCTCTGACTGCAGCCAGTCGCACAGAGGACAAAGAAGCAGCGCATGCTCTGGCCACTCGCGCTCCCTGCCACCTGTCTGTGGCTCTGACTGCAGCCAGTCGCACAGAGGACAAAGAAGCAGCGCATGCTCTGGCCACTCGCGCTCCCTGTCACCTGTATGTGGCTCTGACTGCAGCCAGTCGCACAGAGGACAAAGAAGCAGCGCATACTCTGGTCACTCGCGCTCCCTGTCACCTGTCTGTGGCTCCGACTGCAGCCAGTCGCACAGAGGACAAAGAAGCAGCGCATGCTCTGGCCACTCGCGCTCCCTGCCACCTGTTTGTGGCTCTGACTGCAGCCAGTCGCACAGAGGACAAAGAAGCAGCGCATGCTCTGGCCACTCACGCTCCCTGTCACCTGTATGTGGCTCTGACTGCAGCCAGTCGCACAGAGGACAAAGAAGCAGCACATGCTCTGGCCACTCGCGCTCCCTGCCACCTGTATGTGGCTCTGACTGCAGCCAGTCGCACAGAGGACAAAGAAGCAGCGCATGCTCTGGCCACTCGCGCTCCCTGTCACCTGTCTGTGGCTCTGACTGCAGCCAGTCGCACAGAGGACAAAGAAGCAGCGCATTCTCTGGCCACTCGCGCTCCCTGTCACCTGTCTGTGGCTCTGACTGCAGCCAGTCGCACAGAGGACAAAGAAGCAGCGCATGCTCTGGCCACTCACGCTCCCTGTCACCTGTCTGTAGCTCTGACTGAAGTCAGTCGCACAGAGGACAAAGAAGCAGCGCATGCTCTGGCCACTCGCACTCCCTGTCACCTGTATGTGGCTCTGACTGCAGCCAGTCACACAGAGGACAAAGAAGCAGCGCATGCTCTGGCCACTCGCGCTCCCTGTCACCTGTTTGTGGCTATGACTGCAGCCAGTCACACAGAGGACAAAGAAGCAGCGCATGCTCTGGCCACTCACGCTCCCTGTCACCTGTCTGTGGCTCTGACTGCAGCCAGTCGCACAGAGGACAAAGAAGCAGCGCATGCTCTGGCCACTCGCGCTCCCTGCCACCTGTCTGTGGCTATGACTGCAGCCAGTCACACAGAGGACAAAGAAGCAGCGCATGCTCTGGCCACTCACGCTCCCTGTCACCTGTCTGTGGCTCTGACTGCAGCAAGTCGCACAGAGGACAAAGAAGCAGCGCATGCTCTGGCCACTCGCGCTCCCTGTCACCTGTCTGTGGCTCTGACTGCAGCCAGTCTCACAGAGGACAAAGAAGCAGCGCATGCTCTGGCCACTCGCGCTCCCTGTCACCTGTATGTGGCTCTGACTGCAGCCAGTCGCACAGAGGACAAAGAAGCAGTGCATGCTCTGGCCACTCGCGCTCCCTGCCACCTGTATGTGGCTCTGACTGCAGCCAGTCGCACAGAGGACAAAGAAGCAGCGCATGCTCTGGCCACTCGCGCTCCCTGTCACCTGTATGTGGCTCTGACTGCAGCAAGTCGCACAGAGGACAAAGAAGCAGCGCGACTGCAGCCAGTCGCACAGAGGACAAAGAAGCAGCGCATGCTCTGGCCACTCGCGCTCCCTGCCACCTGTCTGTGGCTCTGACTGCAGCCAGTCGCACAGAGGACAAAGAAGCAGCGCATGCTCTGGCCACTCGCGCTCCCTGTCACCTGTATGTGGCTCTGACTGCAGCCAGTCGCACAGAGGACAAAGAAGCAGCGCATACTCTGGTCACTCGCGCTCCCTGTCACCTGTCTGTGGCTCCGACTACAGCCAGTCGCACAGAGGACAAAGAAGCAGCGCATGCTCTGGCCACTCGCGCTCCCTGCCACCTGTTTGTGGCTCTGACTGCAGCCAGTCGCACAGAGGACAAAGAAGCAGCGCATGCTCTGGCCACTCGCGCTCCCTGTCACCTGTATGTGGCTCTGACTGCAGCCAGTCGCACAGAGGACAAAGAAGCAGCACATGCTCTGGCCACTCGCGCTCCCTGCCACCTGTATGTGGCTCTGACTGCAGCCAGTCGCACAGAGGACAAAGAAGCAGCGCATGCTCTGGCCACTCGCGCTCCCTGTCACCTGTCTGTGGCTCTGACTGCAGCCAGTCGCACAGAGGACAAAGAAGCAGCGCATGCTCTGGCCACTCGCGCTCCCTGTCACCTGTCTGTGGCTCTGACTGCAGCCAGTCGCACAGAGGACAAAGAAGCAGCGCATGCTCTGGCCACTCGCGCTCCCTGTCACCTGTCTGTAGCTCTGACTGAAGTCAGTTGCACAGAGGACAAAGAAGCAGCGCATGCTCTGGCCACTCACACTCCCTGTCACCTGTATGTGGCTCTGACTGCAGCCAGTCACACAGAGGACAAAGAAGCAGCGCATGCTCTGGCCACTCGCGCTCCCTGTCACCTGTTTGTGGCTATGACTGCAGCCAGTCACACAGAGGACAAAGAAGCAGCGCATGCTCTGGCCACTCGCGCTCCCTGTCACCTGTATGTGGCTCTGACTGCAGCCAGTCGCACAGAGGACAAAGAAGCAGCGCATACTCTGGTCACTCGCGCTCCCTGTCACCTGTCTGTGGCTCCGACTACAGCCAGTCGCACAGAGGACAAAGAAGCAGCGCATGCTCTGGCCACTCGCGCTCCCTGCCACCTGTTTGTGGCTCTGACTGCAGCCAGTCGCACAGAGGACAAAGAAGCAGCGCATGCTCTGGCCACTCGCGCTCCCTGTCACCTGTATGTGGCTCTGACTGCAGCCAGTCGCACAGAGGACAAAGAAGCAGCACATGCTCTGGCCACTCGCGCTCCCTGCCACCTGTATGTGGCTCTGACTGCAGCCAGTCGCACAGAGGACAAAGAAGCAGCGCATGCTCTGGCCACTCGCGCTCCCTGTCACCTGTCTGTGGCTCTGACTGCAGCCAGTCGCACAGAGGACAAAGAAGCAGCGCATGCTCTGGCCACTCGCGCTCCCTGTCACCTGTCTGTGGCTCTGACTGCAGCCAGTCGCACAGAGGACAAAGAAGCAGCGCATGCTCTGGCCACTCGCGCTCCCTGCCACCTGTCTGTGGCTATGACTGCAGCCAGTCACACAGAGGACAAAGAAGCAGCGCATGCTCTGGCCACTCACGCTCCCTGTCACCTGTCTGTGGCTCTGACTGCAGCAAGTCGCACAGAGGACAAAGAAGCAGCGCATGCTCTGGCCACTCGCGCTCCCTGTCACCTGTCTGTGGCTCTGACTGCAGCCAGTCTCACAGAGGACAAAGAAGCAGCGCATGCTCTGGCCACTCGCGCTCCCTGTCACCTGTATGTGGCTCTGACTGCAGCCAGTCGCACAGAGGACAAAGAAGCAGTGCATGCTCTGGCCACTCGCGCTCCCTGCCACCTGTATGTGGCTCTGACTGCAGCCAGTCGCACAGAGGACAAAGAAGCAGCGCATGCTCTGGCCACTCGCGCTCCCTGTCACCTGTATGTGGCTCTGACTGCAGCAAGTCGCACAGAGGACAAAGAAGCAGCGCGACTGCAGCCAGTCGCACAGAGGACAAAGAAGCAGCGCATGCTCTGGCCACTCGCGCTCCCTGCCACCTGTCTGTGGCTCTGACTGCAGCCAGTCGCACAGAGGACAAAGAAGCAGCGCATGCTCTGGCCACTCGCGCTCCCTGTCACCTGTATGTGGCTCTGACTGCAGCCAGTCGCACAGAGGACAAAGAAGCAGCGCATACTCTGGTCACTCGCGCTCCCTGTCACCTGTCTGTGGCTCCGACTACAGCCAGTCGCACAGAGGACAAAGAAGCAGCGCATGCTCTGGCCACTCGCGCTCCCTGCCACCTGTTTGTGGCTCTGACTGCAGCCAGTCGCACAGAGGACAAAGAAGCAGCGCATGCTCTGGCCACTCGCGCTCCCTGTCACCTGTATGTGGCTCTGACTGCAGCCAGTCGCACAGAGGACAAAGAAGCAGCACATGCTCTGGCCACTCGCGCTCCCTGCCACCTGTATGTGGCTCTGACTGCAGCCAGTCGCACAGAGGACAAAGAAGCAGCGCATGCTCTGGCCACTCGCGCTCCCTGTCACCTGTCTGTGGCTCTGACTGCAGCCAGTCGCACAGAGGACAAAGAAGCAGCGCATGCTCTGGCCACTCGCGCTCCCTGTCACCTGTCTGTGGCTCTGACTGCAGCCAGTCGCACAGAGGACAAAGAAGCAGCGCATGCTCTGGCCACTCGCGCTCCCTGTCACCTGTCTGTAGCTCTGACTGAAGTCAGTTGCACAGAGGACAAAGAAGCAGCGCATGCTCTGGCCACTCACACTCCCTGTCACCTGTATGTGGCTCTGACTGCAGCCAGTCACACAGAGGACAAAGAAGCAGCGCATGCTCTGGCCACTCGCGCTCCCTGTCACCTGTTTGTGGCTATGACTGCAGCCAGTCACACAGAGGACAAAGAAGCAGCGCATGCTCTGGCCACTCACGCTCCCTGTCACCTGTCTGTGGCTCTGACTGCAGCCAGTCGCACAGAGGACAAAGAAGCAGCGCATGCTCTGGCCACTCGCGCTCCCTGCCACCTGTCTGTGGCTATGACTGCAGCCAGTCACACAGAGGACAACGAAGCAGCGCATGCTCTGGCCACTCACGCTCCCTGTCACCTGTCTGTGGCTCTGACTGCAGCAAGTCGCACAGAGGACAAAGAAGCAGCGCATGCTCTGGCCACTCGCGCTCCCTGTCACCTGTCTGTGGCTCTGACTGCAGCCAGTCTCACAGAGGACAAAGAAGCAGCGCATGCTCTGGCCACTCGCGCTTCCTGCCACCTGTCTGTGACTCTGACTGCAGCCAGTCGCACAGAGGACAAAGAAGCAGCGCATGCTCTGGCCACTCGCGCTCCCTGTCACCTGTCTGTGGCTCTGACTGCAGCCAGTCGCACAGAGGACAAAGAAGCAGCGCATACTCTGGTCACTCGCGCTCCCTGTCACCTGTCTGTGGCTCCGACTGCAGCCAGTCGCACAGAGGACAAAGAAGCAGCGCATGCTCTGGCCACTCGCGCTCCCTGTCACCTGTCTGTGGCTCTGACTGCAGCCAGTCGCACAGAGGACAAAGAAGCAGCGCATGCTCTGGCCACTCGCGCTCCCTGTCACCTGTATGTGGCTCTGACTGCAGCCAGTCGCACAGAGGACAAAGAAGCAGCGCATGCTCTGGCCACTCGCGCTCCCTGTCACCTGTATGTGGCTCTGACTGCAGCCAGTCGCACAGAGGAAAAAGAAGCAGCGCATACTCTGGTCACTCGCGCTCCCTGTCACCTGTCTGTGGCTCCGACTACAGCCAGTCGCACAGAGGACAAAGAAGCAGCGCATGCTCTGGCCACTCGCGCTCCCTGCCACCTGTTTGTGGCTCTGACTGCAGCCAGTCGCACAGAGGACAAAGAAGCAGCGCATGCTCTGGCCACTCGCGCTCCCTGTCACCTGTATGTGGCTCTGACTGCAGCCAGTCGCACAGAGGACAAAGAAGCAGCACATGCTCTGGCCACTCGCGCTCCCTGCCACCTGTATGTGGCTCTGACTGCAGCCAGTCGCACAGAGGACAAAGAAGCAGCGCATGCTCTGGCCACTCGCGCTCCCTGTCACCTGTCTGTGGCTCTGACTGCAGCCAGTCGCACAGAGGACAAAGAAGCAGCGCATGCTCTGGCCACTCGCGCTCCCTGTCACCTGTCTGTGGCTCTGACTGCAGCCAGTCGCACAGAGGACAAAGAAGCAGCGCATGCTCTGGCCACTCGCGCTCCCTGTCACCTGTCTGTAGCTCTGACTGAAGTCAGTTGCACAGAGGACAAAGAAGCAGCGCATGCTCTGGCCACTCGCACTCCCTGTCACCTGTATGTGGCTCTGACTGCAGCCAGTCACACAGAGGACAAAGAAGCAGCGCATGCTCTGGCCACTCGCGCTCCCTGTCACCTGTTTGTGGCTATGACTGCAGCCAGTCACACAGAGGACAAAGAAGCAGCGCATGCTCTGGCCACTCACGCTCCCTGCCACCTGTCTGTGGCTATGACTGCAGCCAGTCACACAGAGGACAACGAAGCAGCGCATGCTCTGGCCACTCACGCTCCCTGTCACCTGTCTGTGGCTCTGACTGCAGCAAGTCGCACAGAGGACAAAGAAGCAGCGCATGCTCTGGCCACTCGCGCTCCCTGTCACCTGTCTGTGGCTCTGACTGCAGCCAGTCTCACAGAGGACAAAGAAGCAGCACATGCTCTGGCCACTCGCGCTCCCTGCCACCTGTATGTGGCTCTGACTGCAGCCAGTCGCACAGAGGACAAAGAAGCAGCGCATGCTCTGGCCACTCGCGCTCCCTGTCACCTGTCTGTGGCTCTGACTGCAGCCAGTCGCACAGAGGACAAAGAAGCAGCGCATGCTCTGGCCACTCGCGCTCCCTGTCACCTGTCTGTGGCTCTGACTGCAGCCAGTCGCACAGAGGACAAAGAAGCAGCGCATGCTCTGGCCACTCGCGCTCCCTGTCACCTGTCTGTAGCTCTGACTGAAGTCAGTTGCACAGAGGACAAAGAAGCAGCGCATGCTCTGGCCACTCGCACTCCCTGTCACCTGTATGTGGCTCTGACTGCAGCCAGTCACACAGAGGACAAAGAAGCAGCGCATGCTCTGGCCACTCGCGCTCCCTGTCACCTGTTTGTGGCTATGACTGCAGCCAGTCACACAGAGGACAAAGAAGCAGCGCATGCTCTGGCCACTCACGCTCCCTGCCACCTGTCTGTGGCTATGACTGCAGCCAGTCACACAGAGGACAACGAAGCAGCGCATGCTCTGGCCACTCACGCTCCCTGTCACCTGTCTGTGGCTCTGACTGCAGCAAGTCGCACAGAGGACAAAGAAGCAGCGCATGCTCTGGCCACTCGCGCTCCCTGTCACCTGTCTGTGGCTCTGACTGCAGCCAGTCTCACAGAGGACAAAGAAGCAGCGCATGCTCTGGCCACTCGCGCTTCCTGCCACCTGTCTGTGACTCTGACTGCAGCCAGTCGCACAGAGGACAAAGAAGCAGCGCATGCTCTGGCCACTCGCGCTCCCTGTCACCTGTCTGTGGCTCTGACTGCAGCCAGTCGCACAGAGGACAAAGAAGCAGCGCATACTCTGGTCACTCGCGCTCCCTGTCACCTGTCTGTGGCTCCGACTGCAGCCAGTCGCACAGAGGACAAAGAAGCAGCGCATGCTCTGGCCACTCGCGCTCCCTGTCACCTGTCTGTGGCTCTGACTGCAGCCAGTCGCACAGAGGACAAAGAAGCAGCGCATGCTCTGGCCACTCGCGCTCCCTGTCACCTGTATGTGGCTCTGACTGCAGCCAGTCGCACAGAGGACAAAGAAGCAGTGCATGCTCTGGCCACTCGCGCTCCCTGCCACCTGTATGTGGCTCTGACTGCAGCCAGTCGCACAGAGGACAAAGAAGCAGCGCATGCTCTGGCCACTCGCGCTCCCTGTCACCTGTATGTGGCTCTGACTGCAGCCAGTCGCACAGAGGACAAAGAAGCAGCGCATGCTCTGGCCACTCGCGCTCCCTGCCACCTGTATGTGGCTCTGACTGCAGCCAGTCGCACAGAGGACAAAGAAGCAGCGCATGCTCTGGCCACTCGCGCTCCCTGTCACCTGTATGTGGCTCTGACTGCAGCCAGTCGCACAGAGGACAAAGAAGCAGCGCATGCTCTGGCCACTCGCGCTCCCTGCCACCTGTATGTGGCTCTGACTGCAGCCAGTCGCACAGAGGACAAAGAAGCAGCGCATGCTCTGGCCACTCGCGCTCCCTGTCACCTGTATGTGGCTCTGACTGCAGCCAGTCGCACAGAGGACAAAGAAGCAGCGCATGCTCTGGCCACTCGCGCTCCCTGTCACCTGTATGTGGCTCTGACTGCAGCCAGTCGCACAGAGGACAAAGAAGCAGCGCATGCTCTGGCCACTCGCGCTCCCTGCCACCTGTATGTGGCTCTGACTGCAGCCAGTCGCACAGAGGACAAAGAAGCAGCGCATGCTCTGGCCACTCGCGCTCCCTGTCACCTGTCTGTGGCTCTGACTGCAGCCAGTCGCACAGAGGACAAAGAAGCAGCGCATGCTCTGGCCACTCGCGCTCCCTGTCACCTGTATGTGGCTCTGACTGCAGCCAGTCGCACAGAGGACAAAGAAGCAGTGCATGCTCTGGCCACTCGCGCTCCCTGCCACCTGTATGTGGCTCTGACTGCAGCCAGTCGCACAGAGGACAAAGAAGCAGCGCATGCTCTGGCCACTCGCGCTCCCTGTCACCTGTATGTGGCTCTGACTGCAGCCAGTCGCACAGAGGACAAAGAAGCAGCGCATGCTCTGGCCACTCGCGCTCCCTGCCACCTGTATGTGGCTCTGACTGCAGCCAGTCGCACAGAGGACAAAGAAGCAGCGCATGCTCTGGCCACTCGCGCTCCCTGTCACCTGTATGTGGCTCTGACTGCAGCCAGTCGCACAGAGGACAAAGAAGCAGCGCATGCTCTGGCCACTCGCGCTCCCTGCCACCTGTATGTGGCTCTGACTGCAGCCAGTCGCACAGAGGACAAAGAAGCAGCGCATGCTCTGGCCACTCGCGCTCCCTGTCACCTGTATGTGGCTCTGACTGCAGCCAGTCGCACAGAGGACAAAGAAGCAGCGCATGCTCTGGCCACTCGCGCTCCCTGTCACCTGT